>NT_166530.1:1267847-1305542 GCF_000002855.4 Aspergillus niger | reverse complement strand
ATAGCGCTAACACCCTTTTCATAGTGAGTCTCGATTGTTATAAGCGTGTCATACTTGCTTCCAAGTTAGCTAGCTCACCGATCGCTCCTTTTTCTCTCCATAGAATTATTCCAGCAGATTCTCTGAATATGTCCCTTTGTCTAACTGCGGAAGACTATACAGTAGCATGGTTCTCTCCCTTGCATTTTGAGGCTAGCGCTGCCCTTCTCATGCTAGACGAACACCACGTGAGTCCTGTTCCGAATAGAGGCCAACAGCTATGCTACAGGTTTGGGCGGATGGGCAGGACCAACGTTGCAATCGCTTTCTTCCCAGATGGAGAAATCGGAATTGGCGTTGCCGGCTACATGGCCTCGGAGGTCCAGCGTGACTTGCCTAACGTCAAGACTGGCCTCCTCGTTGGTGTAGGTGCAGGTATACCTCGATATGGGCATGATCTGCGTCTAGGTGATGTGGTGATCGCTACTCCAACTGAGAACAACTCCGGCGTTTTAGGGTACGATATGGTCAAAGTCGAGCCGGAGAAGATCGTTCTCAAGCAATGGCAGAATGCACCCGATCGGCATATACGCTCCGCAATGACCAATTTCCGGGCTTCCCAGGAGACGCCTACAAGATTCAAACTAAATCTCCAGAGGTTCAAAGGGACAAGCTTCCCTCAACAATTTGTGGCACCAGCCAATGTCCTCTGTGGGTCATTTGGGGAGCAACGTGAGCCTTTATTCCACTATGGCTGTATTCTGTCTGGGAACAGTGTTATTAAGTCTGCCGATCTACGCGACGAGTTAGCCCGTGAATACAAGGCCATTGCGATTGAAATGGAAGCAGCTGGAATGATGAATACCTTACCAGTTGCAGTGATAAGAGGAATCAGTGACTGGGCAAATGCCGACAAGAACGACGTTTGGCAGGGTTATGCAGCAGCAACCGCTGCGGCGGCAGCAAAGGAACTCCTAGCATGTTTAGATGGGAGCAATTCGATCAGCTGTAAGTACCGCACACTTCCTTACCTAACCAAATGCATTTTCTCACACTCTTCAGACGGAACTCAAATAAGGGACCAATCTAGAATGAATAGAGAAAATTTGAGAGTTCTATTGACCAGCAAAGCCGCCGAATATGGACAACCAAACATGGACTGGCAAAATTCTGTTGTTGATTTGCTCAAAATATTGAATCTAGATTCATCGCCCGGAGCAAGAAAGAGACTAGCACAAAGATGGAATATCTTGGTCGGAGAAAATGGCAGTGCGTCGCGAAACGTAGCTCTCCACAGAACCATCACCGAAAGGCTTGCGACAAACAACGGAGTGGTTCCAGACTCCCTTCTAAGGGGTTTATCGGTGGAAGATTACGGCAGCTAGATTCGAGCGCTTCAAGAGACCAGAGACCATTTTCTCTTGGCAGTTTTCTCTCGTCGTCTATCTTTTGAGAGTTCGGATTCATAAGTATTGCTAGATTTGTATGTTGATTTCTCGGTCATTTCAGAGCTTCAGAAGATCTGACAGCCCGGAAAAAGAGTGCTGGTGATTTATAATGGACTGTTGATCCGAGAGTAAGAAAAATAGTCAAGCGAGCCCCTGAGTGTAGATAAAGCCAAAGCTATTGTATTCTAATTATCTACAAACCAGGTGGCCGGTACGTAAAGCTCGGGAAATGCGGAACATGCTGCGGGCCTACGATAAGCAGCCTCAACTTAAAATATCACTGATTTATATGATTTATTCTACCACCAGCTCGGATTTTCCATCTACCAAATCCAACAATGAGGCTATTGAGTACACTGAATATATTGCGAACAAAATTCCATATACCCCTGACATGAAGATACCGGTATTTTGTGGCTTCTTTGAATTTATATAACAGGGGGTGACGTCAAGGCCAAGGGTGCAATACTTTGAATAGTTTTCCACTAGAATCAAAAAGCGCTTTTACTCTTTTTCTACGCTAAATTACCTATTACTGACAGAGTGCTATGGAACATGAAGTAACTACTAGGTCATTAGGCGCGGGGTATAGGCGGTCGACGAGCATAAAAAGGAATGAATAGCCGGCGATGTCTAATCATCCCTCAAACCCCAAGCTGAAGGACAGCATTTCACCATGGATCACCTTACGACTCTGCTGCCTGAGCTGCAGATTCAAGTCATCGAGTACCTTGACTATCCTTCCCTAGTGGTTTTGTCACAGACAAGTCAATATTTCCGGTCTATTGTGCAAGTCCAGAGCCCTATGACTCCGCAACAGAAGCTATCCTACATTTTCGTCGCAGAGAATTGGAGAAAGTAAAGCATCTATGCAAATAAATCCCTGGTTACTTCTCATCGTCTTGTATACTAACCTTTGAGAAAAGGAATGAAAACCACTTCGCCTGCCCCCGCTGTCTGAAGATCCGTCCCCGAGTTAAATTTGCCGGCCACCCAGTAATGCGCGATTATTGGAAGGGACACGAAGAACGCAAACGTCGACTTTGCCTCCAGTGTGATCCACCAAGGAGATACGAACAAAAAATAGAGATAGGTTTTAATAGGTGTGTATGCCTTTATTTTGACTTCTGCATTGGAGTTCTGGCCATCATGATGTTTCTTGTGTGGATATCAGTCCCTTCTAAGAGGGCTTCTAAGCAAAGAAATGCTTGATGTAGTGTGATAGAGATATGGCGGATCTGCAGGCAGTGAAACGATGAGATTGTTGCGCTGTAGTGGAGGGGAACATGCGGGACGGAAAAGATATAAACAGGTAAACCAGTAAGGAGCAAGACAAGAATAATAATACACTCACAACTTTCTACCATTAATGCTGATTCATATCTTCTTCAGCTCGGACCCTTATATACAGTGCTATCGTACAATGTCGATCCCTCTCCCTCACTATCTTTTCTCCTTCGCCGCCGCTTCCCACTCTTCCTTCGAACAGCGACAATTGGAGGATTGACACGTTTGATTTGGGCTATTATATAAAGCAGCAATTTCGTTGGACTATAGTAGTCTCGTTACTCGATCGTCACTTCCAATTGAGAATGGTTGATCTTGGGATAGATCATCTGCTTGAATTATCTGAAGAAGGCGTGACGGGAGGAATCCTCTAGCAATTATTATTTGCGATTTAGTCCTAGCGATAGCCTGCTCAATAAAGATGATTGCTCGATATGCCCTAGGTTCTAGCCCTCGGCATATCTATAACGTCGTAGATTTTTTTGTGAATAACATAGCGGATCGCAGTATGGTTATAAGAATCCAGAATATCAGGAACCGCGCCATTTACCGGCAGAAGTTGCACCACACCCGCTGAATTGGAGGTGGCAGCGTAGTCCATACTTCTCGTAGTTATAAGATAGAAATCCAGTCATTCAAAGTATAGCTGGTTGGTTTGCAGCTGATTAAATTCGGGGTCTTGTTTGTCAGATCCAGCCTGGTGCGCTTCAGGTTGTGTATCCTCCGGAGAATGACCGCTAGGCTAGCCGGTAAAAGACCAGGATTCTGAGTCAACAGACTTAGAGCTTGCATCCCTGATAAGCTTAGGTGAATGTGAGATTGGCCAGGTCCTCTTCACATATCAAATATGAACCCTATAACCTACACCTGTCTTCAGTCAGTGCCAGTATTATTTAGTCAGTGTCTGGTACCTGGAAGGTTACGAGAAAATGATAATATTGACAGCTTAATGACTTTGATTTCTTATCTCTTAGGCTGTATTATTCACCACTACTCTATGCATACCATATACTGCTGACTATTTCTTCCTTTATACGCAATTTTCCGTTTTTAGTCGTTTGTAACGGCTATTTTCAATTTTTGCACTTGGAAACATAGTAGTTGTAATAGACGTAAAATCGGAATAAATATAATTTTTTCATGTTATGATGTTTATCTACTATATCCATATTTCGAAGATCTTATTCGCCTGACGACCGCAAATCACCGGCTTGTGACACCATTGGGCGCTGAGACGTGCCGAGAGGGTCATTCACAGCGTCTCGTATTCACCCGCGCAAAAATTGGAACATATACTAGCTAGTCGTAGTATTCGCATAGTCTGAATGTCTCTTTTGTTTGTATCACTGAGTATTGCCGCTAACAATTGGCCACTGATGGCATAAGTACCACGCCAAGTTGGCTTAAAATGCAGACACTTTTCCCTTGAATCTCTTTGTCTTTTTGTTCATTCATTGCCGATGATTTGAATTGGCTTCTCTCCCATTTGTTGTTTGGCCAATCATTCACTACAATCAGCTTTCGTCCCTTGTTTGTTCTTCCGAAGACATGCAGCACTGCTCAAAACCCTGTTCAGCATGCAGCTGGTCCACTGAACGACAGGAGGGTTGCCGCTACGAAAGTAACGTTAAGATCATCCATGCGACGAGCGACAGAGGCGTATGGTCCTTGGGTTCAGATCTGATTCTGAAGGAACGTTCTAATCAAGCACCCAACTTTGAAGCCGAAAATCTGCGTTTCTTGAGGGAAAATACCTCGATCCCAGTGCCCGGCGTGGTTGAAGATTGGGAGGAGCCTAATGGGCACTACTTCGTGTTGACGAAGCGGATTCCCGGCGTCCCCCTCAGCAGCCTCTGGCCGCGCATGAAAATGGATGAAAAGGAACGTGTAGCCAAACAAACTGCTGACTATCTAATGCAGCTTCGCGAGTTGCATTCCAACAGGATGGAGTCCCTTGGGGGTAAGCCAATATATTCTACTTTTCTCTTCCGAAGGGGTTATTATATTCCACACGGCCCTTTGGCGTCTGACGACGACCTTTGGGCCGAGTTGGAGGTGGCTCTTGAACATGTCCCTGTTGAGACTCGTCAGCGACTTCGGCAACGCATGCCGTCTGCAGCGCCGTATACATTTACGCATGGAAATCTCACTTCTGCCAATATCATGGTCGAGAATGGTAGTCTTACTGGCATACTTGACTCGGAGGCTTCGGGGTATTTTCCGGTCTGGTGGGAATTTACCTGTGCTGGGATTGGTCTGGGGGAAGAGGACAGAGATTGGAGAGACCTGTTGCAAGAGTACATGCCTGATTTATCTGAGGCTCGCGAATGGTGGTTGGATTATTGGTCTTTGACAAGGTACCCCAACCGGAATGAGAGGGCAACGGCTCTTCTCGAGCACAAGGAGAGTATCAATTCTGCGTAGACTTCCCAATACAATGTTACTTTCACAATGATACTGGTCGCGCTAGTTCCTCTGCAAGCATAGTCGTAAGCCCCAAGAATGGAATGGAAAGCTCGAGGGAACAGTAGATAGTAATCTGACCCTTCATCCAGTCACTTGTTGATTTGTAGCTGTTATACTCTGGTATTTGTGAACGAACTTTAGCACCTCACACTGGACTTTCGTAGTCCGCATAGACGCGTAATGTAAAAGCTAACTCAGTCGAATTCTTGCTTTTAATCTCAGTTAGTCATTATATGATGTCGAAGGGTGCCTCACTGACAGAAAGAGCTGTACAGGCATGGTTTGTTTAAGTTTGCGTCATGATTTAAGGACCAGTTGAAGGGTTCCTCATCTTCGAAGGTATAACTGAGCAGTGAGTTGCATATTATGAAGGAAGTAATAAAATCTCTTAGACCCGCACCAACAGATATGGGGCAAAGTGATTTATATCTATATTGAGATTTCACCCACGAGACAGTAATCGTATGTGGAGTCAGTGGTTGGTGAAGATGTGCGGGGAGAAGAGGTGCTGATTAAAATATTATGTAATCTAATGAGATGCTGTGGCATCGTAGGCATCACATGATGTTCTTGATATGGAAGTAGACAAGAAACAGTGAGTAGTGATGTTCAATCTTATAATCCAAGGTTCGACTTCTTATGTCTATGCCAGTATCGCTGAGGCCACATCGGCTTCTACCCGTTTAGGAAGGGCTGCGAGAAAGTGAGAAGAGGGCAGCCATATGAACTGACCGATGAAATCATAAGACTACGGGGGTCTGTCTCCGATTTACCTTGATTGAGGGTAATTTATTTAGTATTGTGATTATTCGATTATCGTGCGGACCAGCCAAATGCTAACACACCTATGATCATCTAATTGTGTGTTGGCATCTGATGGATACCCATCACTTCATCATCTCGTGCAGCGAGGTATAAGCCATGGTATGATCCCATGGATCCTAGCACATGTCCAGCGCCATAACCGCAGCTGGCGAGATAAATAGAAGCACTGTTTATTCAACATTATTAATGGCATGGGTAGAGAGTTTAGTAACATCTCTGAGATTAAAAGAGGAAGTAGACCGGGTGGATCTGCATTCAAGCGCAAGCTACCGCACACACACTTATCTAGCTGCATGTCTAGTCGGACAACACATGTGCAGGATCTAATCAGGTTGCAGTCGGGAAAGCCAAAAGGAAGCCGGTCATCATATATCTCTGTTCCTGACTGAAGACCGAATATATTCCGTGACTATCTTGCAGATAACTTTCTGGGTTATGGTGCCTGAGGTACCAATAGACACCTTATTGGTAGCAGATGCATTCCTCGAGTTAGGAAAAGCCATTCTATTAGCTCTCATCTATAACAGTAAAAGCTGTCCATCAGAGCTCCAGCCAAGCAGGTCCTCGAAGGATTGAAATCCGAAACACCGCTTCATCGGCGGGGGGAAATTCATCAATCGGGGATCCGCCGAGCTCCACCGATGGCGAAAAGCCAGAGTCCACCGAGCGTCGCCTCGCCCGATCGAGCAAGCTTGCCGAATCGCGGATCCACGAGGGTCATGGCTGGTTGCAATGTTGATGTGATGATTGATTCATTCAATGTGAATTGCTTTGCTAGACAGCCATTGAGTACTTTTGCAAAAGCAATTGGAGGGTAGAGGATGGGCTGCAGATCGCATGCATGTGACATCACGGGATTGAGGGGAGGCAGTCGAGGATTTCTTTCATCGGCGAATTCCAGTCCTCACAGCTTCCCCGTCATACCGCTGGTTGCTCTTCGGCAGCTCAGGGCAACTGCTTCATTTACTCTACTATAGCCAACAGCTCTCTCTCTACTCTACACCTGTACCTCCATAGAGATTGAACGTTCCTGAGGACTGTGGTGACCCCGCGACGAGGCCACCTGCCCATTGATCTACATCACCACGATCGTCAACGCAACGGACACAGACTCCCAGGCTGCAGAACAATGCATCCATCTGCAGCAATGGAACAGCCGAGAGGGGTAATTTTCCACCACCTGCACCTCCGGCAAAATAAGAATCAGCATTGCCCCCTCCCGCGCGATGGAGCCTCTGTCTCGCGACTCCACCGGCCCGTCAGCGCCTTGAATGGCGGTGGCGACAAGCGACTGCGGGTACACACACCGTGATCGAATTTTCCACCGCCATCGTCCATGCGCCCTCCCCCGCGACTGTGATCTCCGCTTCGCAACGGATTCGGTGCTTTCTCGCCCCTACAACCGCGGAACCCGACGATGCTATCCGCAGTGGGGAGGACACAGCACAGCGGTGGCACGTCATGCCTCGCAGCAAATAATTGTAGTGGATGGGTTGACAATGGGTTGTGTCGATACGGACTCCATTGCCCCTTATGGAACCCTTCTGGATCAACCATGGATGGAGCAGGTCAACCGATGCCACTGGTGATCCACGACCCTTCCGCCAGCTGCCGTCCATTGGCCCGCCCGATGGATCGGCTCCCATCCTAAGGCTGGCAAAGTTCACCAACGCTGTGGATTTTGCAAAACTCAGTTCCCCTATCTTAGGTTATCGACGTGTGCGGCCACCCTTAAATCCCCCGGACTTCCGGTGGCTGCTCCCTTGGCTTTGTTCCCCCAGATGCATTGAATTCAGTTTCAATTGCTGATCCCCCTTCACTATGTCTCTCCCACTTCCCAATGACATTCTCCTCCAGGTCGGGGAGTATGTGGAAGACTATCGGGACCGCTACAACCTTCTCTTTGTTTGCCGTCATTTTCACGACCTGTTCCTGCGCTTGGTCTACCAAGCAGCAGCCTTGAAGGACTGCTCCCAGACCCGTTCCTTCTTGGGAGCTCTGCTCCGTCGTCCCGAGCTGGCTCGGGCGGTTCGCACCTTGGACTTCCATGACTGGTGTCCTAGATCCACTTCCACTCCTTCCTCCCCCCTCTCCGACGAAGACCTGGCGCCATTTGCCCAATTGGCCCACGCCCTCAGTCAAACCGCTGAAGAACACACGAAATGGGAGCAGGATCTCCGGGATAATGTTGAAGAGGCCTGGATTGCGCTTCTCCTGCCGCTGGCGAGCAACCTGAGGCATTTGCAATTGGTATACCCCAAGCAGAATGTCTACCTGGACCGCATGATGCAGCGGGCAGTGAGGGGAGAGAAGCCCTTTGACGACCAGCCGGCATTCCGTGTATTGCGCGATGTGTCGCTGAGCCATTTAGCTGACGAGGAAGACAGCCGAGGAAGCTACTTGCCTTCTCAGGTCCTTCCTTTCTTTCAATTGCCATCCATGCGGGCATTCTCGGCAGACTCGGTGGTTGAGTCTACCCGCCCACGCGACGATGAGCCTGAACCAACCGGACCTGCTGAGGAACCGACGGCCGGCTCTTCCTCCATTGCTGAGATTACACTGAATACGAGCAGCGGATCACAGGGCATGCAGAGCCTGATCGCCTCATGCTCCTCGCTTCAATCGTTCAAGTACCAGCATTCCGATTCACACCTGCTCGCAGAGGGGTTCCAGCCTTCTGCTTTCTTCGAGTCCCTTGCGAGCAGTAAGAGCAGCCTGCACACCCTGTGGCTGGACAATTGCGGCACCCACTTGCCTTTCACCATTGCTGGAGCGAACGAAACGCATGACGAGTGGTTCGGGCCTCTGACAGAGTTCACTGCGTTGAAGGATATCCGCATCCGTCTGCCCAACCTGCTCGATGTTCGCTACCAGTATGAACCGTCGTGCCCACTCACTGATGTGCTTCCGGCGTCGGTCGAATCGTTGTATGTGGAAGGCTGCAAGGAGAACTCTTTGGCTATGCTGGTTGGACAGCTGCAAAAGGTCCTTAACAAGCGCAAGACGCAATTCAAGGGTTTGCGACGACTCGATGTTGAAGGTTTCTTTCATGACGAGGAGGACGAGGACGCATCGGGCTACCAGCCGGCGGAGGCCGCCGGCGAGAAAGTGATCAAACCCCGGGTGTATCAGACGGTAGAGCCGCTGCACCATGCCTGTGCCGAGGCTGGGATTGAACTCTATGTGCGCGACCGCGTGTGCTTGGCGACGATGCAAGAAGCATAACATCATTTGATACGACCCGAGACGAGGATAGAGGATAGACGATAGATGATAGACTTACGTTGCGCACAATACCCATAGACAACTGCTTTCGGTCTCTTGATTTGGAATAATGCGTTGATTAGCTAGATTTTTACATGATTTGGAATTATTGCGAATTGAATGATTGCATTGAATCGATTACTTTTGGCTTGACAAATACCTTACTCAGCAGTAGGACTAGAGCTTCGACATCCACAGACCTTGAGGCCGAATTGGTTGGGAGGGTTACATCGTTCTGACACTGTAGGGCTCTACATGATAGGTTCTGAACATCCCCGAAAACTCTACAAGTCATCTGTAGTCGCTCGTCCGCCGTAATCCGCGATATGCTTGGATAGAGGCACTGGATACCTTCGGCTTTCCCCGAATAGTTCGATCCTGAATGTAACCCCCGCATTTCCACCCCCAGAATTCCAGATGGCATCCTAGGATGACGTGAGATGACACTCCAATCGGATGTATTCACCAGGTGAAAATCCTGGCTGAGCTAAGTGGATAAGCTCTCCCCATAATAGGAGCCCTGGGACCTTACCAGCAGGGCCCTGTGTTTGTCTGCAGAGTTTGTCTTGTTGGCTTCTGTCTCCTTTCTGTCAGTCATCTTCAGTTCTGTGTTGTTCTGTTGTTTTCACCTCCCCTCATCATCACTACTATCGTTTGTCTGGTTGTGACTGATCTCCTTTTCGCTGGTTCATTTGCTTGTCCGTGACGGTGATCACTGCATCTCACCTGCGATCGCTACCATGTCGCCGCCTAGTGCGATCAATAACCCTGGAGACCCGCTCGCCGAGCAAGAGAAACCCGTCGGTGCCAGAAACACCACTGGGACTGAGGATCCTTTCAGCCACGATGGTGTCGGCGGGGTGAAGTACCGCACTTTGGCCTGGTGGTAAGCGTTCATCCCTTCATCTAGATCCGCTCTTACAGTCCGGACCTAGCTAACTGTTCAGGCAATGTGCAATGAGTATGAGATACCAGTATCCCCAACAGATCACCTCTAACCACCTGTACAGTCATGGTCGCAGAGACAATCTCCCTGGGCATCCTGTCCCTCCCCTCGGCCGTGGCGTCGCTTGGCCTGGTTGCGTGAGTTATGATTGGTATCACCAACTAAGGGTGGCTTGGTGGCTAACTTAAGCCTTGCATAGAGCCGTGATCCTCATCCTTGGCCTCGGTGCTTTGGCAACTTACACGGGCTATACCCTCGGACAGTTCAAACTCCGCTACCCGCATGTGCACAGCATGGGTGATGCCGGTGAGGTCCTGATGGGTCGCATCGGTCGCGAAGTGCTGGGAACTGCGCAGCTGCTGTTTCTGATCTTTATCATGGGCAGTCATCTTCTGACGTTCACTGTGATGATGAATACCTTAACTGATCATGGCACCTGTTCTATTGTCTTTGGCGTCATCGGCTTGGCGGTGTCGTTCGCCTTCACCTTGCCGCGGACGCTGAAGAAGGTGTCTTGGTTTTCGATTTCATGTAGGTTCATTTATGTAGTTTTTGTCAATGCAGCAAGCTGACCATGACAGCTTTCATCAGCATTATTGCCGCAGTACTGATCACCATGATTGCAATCGCAATTCAGAAGCCAGGTGGCGGCCGTGTTGATGCCATCGTTGACAACTCATTTTACAAAGCTTTCCTGGCTGTCACCAATATTGTCTTCGCATACGGTATATGATAAAACTTTTTGAGGCAGAGGGACAAAGCTAACCAGCACAGCCGGGCACGTGGCCTTCTTCGGATTCATCTCAGAAATGCGTACGCCGACCGACTACCCCAAGACATTGTACATGCTGCAGGGGATCGATACGTCGATGTACACCATCTCGGCGGTCGTTATCTACCGCTATGGCGGGAGGGACGTGGCATCACCGGCATTGGGATCGACCAGTCCACTGATGTCCAAGATTGCCTACGGCATTGCTATTCCGACAGTAAGCCTAGCCTTCGAATATAGTTGCATGCAACGCTGATAAGGAACATAGATTGTGATCGCTGGCGTGATCAATGGTCATGTGGCATGCAAATACATCTACGTCCGTTTGTTCCGGGGAACCGACCGCATGCACCAGCGCGGACTTGTTTCGATTGGAACGTGGGTTATGATTGGGTTGGTGCTATGGACTCTTGCGTGGATTATTGCTGAGGCGATCCCGGTGTTCAACGATCTGCTGAGTTTGATCGTAGGTTCTCTTATCGCGTGTGTGTTTGAACAAGGCTAACTGTCGCAGACGGCGCTCTTTGCCAGTTGGTTCACATGTGAGTCCTACCGAGTCTAGAATCATCACTATACTAACCCATGGTATAGATGGACTAAGTGGAATATTCTGGCTGTTCCTGAACTGGGGCCGATATTCCTCGTCGCGCCGCAAGATCCTGTTGACCGGTCTCAACCTGCTGGTAGTAGTCGTAGGTGGCTGTCTAGTAAGCATACAACCGATCCCCATCACAATAACATCACCTGTATACTAATCAAACAGTGCGCCCTTGGCCTCTACGTATCAGGAAAATCAATCCACGACCATCCCCGCAGCAGCAGCTTCTCATGTGCCAACAATGCTTGAACCAGCCGGGATCGGATATCTGGAGCCGAGAGCCGAGAGTCGGGTTAGGGAATAGAGGTCGCCAGGCACCGACAGATAGGGTGATGTCAGTCCAAGCAGAGATGTCCTTATGTACATTAAACAAGCAGGCCTTGTTCATGACCTGTTCATGGGTGAAAGAAGTAGTGAGCCAATAGCTAGCGTCGATATGGCAGCTTGCCACCAGCGTGGATGACGTCGCCGGATCCGTCGGATACGCCGTCTACTTTGACATCATCCCACCAGATACATTAGGATAATGAACAATAAATACAGTAGTCAACGCTCACACAATATGCACTGTAGGAATTATCAAATCGAGCTCATAGTAGCTGTCAATCCATCATGGAAGACACACGCACGCAAACTGCCTCCCCGGCAGAAGAATCCCGTCGCAGCCATCACTCCAGCAGCACCCTTCCGAACGAGCGCGATGACCAAGACATAGAGAAACAGCGTCTTCACGGTGGCATGGCCGAAGGCACAAAGGACAAAGAACCCGACCCCAATATCGTGGACTGGGATGGCCCCGATGACCCAGTATGTCTCCTCCCCGATGCCATCTATACCCCCAAACTCAAAGCTTAAACCACCGCCACCACCGAACCCTAACCACTCACAAAACTATGAACAATAGGAAAACCCTCAGAACTTCCCCCGCCCCCGCAAATGGCTCATAACCATAATTCTCGGGCTCATGACCGTCTCGGTAACCTTCGCCTCGTCCGTCTTCAGCACCGCGTCCACTGTGACCGCGCAACAATTCCACGTCTCCGACGAGGTAATGGTCCTCGGCACCAGCCTCTTCGTGCTCGGATACAGTTTCGGCCCGCTCTTCTTCGGCCCTCTCTCCGAACTCTACGGCCGCAAAACCCCCCTGTTCATGGGGTTTTTCATCTTCGCCATATTCCAGATCCCTGTTGCTGTCGCCCAGAATCTCCAGACGATTATGATATGTCGGTTCCTGGGCGGGTTGTTCGCCAGCGCGCCACTGGCTATTGTCGGCGGTATGCTGGCGGATTTATTCGGTCCTGTGGAACGGGGAATTGCGATCGCGGTGTTCGCGGGCGCTACGTTCGTGGGACCAGTCGCGGGCCCGATTGTCGGTGGGTTCATCACGATGAGTTACCTTGGGTGGCGGTGGACGGAGTACATCACTGCCATTATGGCATTTTTCTTCGGGGCTGTGGGGTTCCTGATTGTGCCGGAGACGTTTGGGCCGACGTTACTGGAAAGGAGAGCGAGGAGGAAGAGGTTCGAGACGAGGAATTGGGCACTGCATGCTAGGTCGGAGGAGATGCCTGTTGATCTGAAGCATATTGCGACTGTTTATCTGATCAGGCCGTTTTTGATGCTCGTCCGGGAACCGATATTGTTACTCATCACGCTGTACATGGGGTTTATTTATGGGTTCTTGTATCTTTGCTTTGAGGCGTATCCGGTTGCGTTTCAGGAGTTGAGAGGGTGGAATGAGGGGGTGGGCGCATTGCCGTTTATTGCGATTGCCGTTGGGGTGGTGTTTGGGTGCTGTGTTATTGTGTTCTTTACAAAGACGAGGTTTCAGAAGGTGTTGGAGAGGGAGGGTCATGTTGTTCCTGAGGAGAGGCTCATTCCCATGATGATTGGAGGGGTGTTGTTGCCTGCGGGCATGTTTTGGTTTGGGTGGACGAGCAACCCGCACATTATTTGGGTACCGCAGGCCATTTCCGGGGGGTTGTTGGGGGCTGGGATTTTGTTGATTTTTATGCAGGTATGGTTACTTCTTTTCTATGTTTGTTGTTGGTGTGTGTGTGGTGCTAATGATATGGGTATAGGGGTTGAACTATATCATCGACTGCTACAACATCAACGCCAACTCGGCTATTGCAGCCAATTGCTTCTTTCGGTCAGGGCTGGGGGCGGGGTTTCCGATGTTTGCTATTCCCATGGTGAGTTTTCACTCTTGTCTGCAGCTTTACTGGCTGCTTTGGTGAAATAAACATACTGATTGACGATGCAGTTCCATAATCTGGGCGTGCCGTGGGCCATGACGCTGCTGGGATGTCTGACAGCCATATTGTTCCCCGTGCCGATTCTATTCTATATCTTTGGGAGTAGAATTCGGTCGTGGAGTAAGTTTGCGCCGACTGATTGATACCTTGAATGTGCTTTGTGGTGAGATATCTGTAATGTGTTTAGTTGGTATGATATAGTCTTTATATGCTATAATACAGACTTGATTTTCTACACTCAGCGTGACTTTTCCTATTTAAATGAGGCCGCTTCAATAACGGGTACTCAGAGGTAGTTCACTGAGTATCCCTTACCATCAGTCAAGTTTCGGTTGGTACTCAGGTTCTACTCGGAACGGCATCAGGCATAAAATACATACATCCTGATCTGCTCATACGTCAATACATTATATCGTTAGCTTGATAATGCTGAATTGACCAACTCTACAATATACATTTCCTCTAATAAACATGTCTTATTTGACGCAGCAATAACTGTGACAGAGTCTTGAAAGAAATTTACATAGAAAGATTTACTAGACATGATTACTGCTATCTATAATAGCATCGAGAAATCCGATTGGAGCGATAAAAGGGCGTTGGAGTCATAAATAATGGACACTGATATAGACGCCAAAATTTCACGGATGGTTATATTCACATTAGCGACTATCTTGTGTACCGCAGCTTGCAGAGCTACAGCAAAGGCTTTCCCAAACCCTAGGATATCATTTCAAAGAGACCTGTACCGCGCTGCTGCTAACTCACCAAAAATTCGCCTATCCAAACCCAAACGAAAGTACCTTGTTCACTTTTCCGTTGTATAGGACAACAACAAGAGGTTCGATATTGTCTGAGACAATCATAGCAGACAGCTGTAACTCTAATATTCAGGAACCAAGCAAGATTAACATTGATGTTGGTGCCAACGATGCATGTACAGAGACCACGGCTATCTAATCCTGATATACCTCCTGGGTCCCAGCATCCTGGCTCGCATTTCCACTCCCAGCCGCCTGTACATCCGCAGCACCTTCCTTCCTCGAAAACTTCAGGTCAGAAAGCCCATAAAGCACAATCCCCCCCATCCCCAGAATTGCGCTGATGACCGTAAACACCATCGAGACGATACCTCTCGCCGTGAACCCGTCGGGAATCCAACCGGGCTGTTTATTCTGCCCCTTCAGATCAAGATAGTCCTCTACATTCCCCGCCGCATTCCCCTCCCACGGGACGCCAGCTGCCTCGCACGCGGCCTTGTGGTCGGCAGGAATACTTAGCCGGTTTTGGATGAGCAAGGGCGCCTCGACGAATGTCATGGCGAGCCCCTGCATCAAGTGCCAGTCAATGTGGCAGTGGAAGAGCCAGACGCCCGGGTTATCCGCGCGAAAGCGCAGGACGACGTAGCCCATTGGCGGGACGACGACGGTATCCCCGCGCGGCGGGTAGGTGGGAAAACTGGTGTGGTTGGCTGGGTCGAAGGCGATGGGGTCTGTGGCGTCGGCGAGGGACAGGAAGTCCGGACCCATGGCTGGGTAGCGGGCGACGACTTGGAAGACGTGCCCGTGCAGGTGGAAGGGGTGGGAGCCGGTGTCTTGGTTGTTAAGGATGATTTCGACAATGGCGTTGTGCGGGAGGACTTGCGTGTGGGTATAGTCGCCGTAAACAGTAGGGTCAGTAGCGAGGGTCCCCGCAGAGAGGACAGTGTAGAGAGTAGGCACTTTGGGCGCAGTATAGCTGATATTATTGAGGAAGGCGTAGCCCATGCCTGTATCAAGGTTTTCCATGATAACAGCGACGTTGACGGTTAGGTCAGGGGTTTCCAGGAGGGGGACGAGATCGTAGGGGACCAGGGTGCCGTCATCGAAGGGAACGAGGTCATCGGATTCGGCGACAGTGATGTTTGCCTGCGGGTAGGCGGCGGAGGAGTCATATTGGAGCCAGTTGGTGTTGTTGAGTTGGAGATCAGGGGTAATGGTGTCAAGGAGGGTGGAATCAACGACAGTAACAATAGGGTAGTTCTTGTCTGTTGTGGCCTTGGTAGTAAAGAGGACAGAGTACCGCTGAGCAACAGCGATATAGAGGATGTCTGCAGTGGTAGGCTCAGTGTAGACACCGTCAATTTCGACAATAGTGAGCGGGTGGTCTTCGATGTAGAAGTACTGGGCTGTGAAGGCAGCAATGTTGGCCAGGCGGAGGAGGTAGGTAGTATTAGGCTTGACAGCGATAGTGGTATTCATAGTATCATTGAAGAGCCATGAGTTGGGGATAGGCTCGGCGCCGGTGGGATTATACAGCGACATGAACTCGGGCTTAATGTCCATAGCCAGCTCATGGTACCAGTCACTGAGAGTCACGGTAAACTCCTCCTCGTACTCATTGGCAAACCAGGAGCTGTTATCATGGACAATAAGCGCCTGACGGTATCCATCAGGATAGCAGTAATCAGTATGGCAATGATACCAGTAAGTGCCATTCTGGTTGACAGTGAAATTATATGTAATACTCGAACCAGGAGGTACAGGACATTGCGTGACCATGGAAGGCCCATCCATCTCATTAGTTCCGTTCTGGTACATGCCGTGGAAGTGAATACTGGCACTCTTGTTTTCTAATCCATTGTACATGTTAACCACCAACTGATCACCCTTGTCAACCTCGATGATGGGCAGCGGCCATTGGCCGTTGATGCCGACTACCTGGCGGTCAGCCAATCCATCAGGATTCGCTGTGACCCAGGTGACATTGAAGTCGTAGACGACTTCTTTGGCAAAGACTGGCACGCTGGCCGCCAGCAGTAGGTAGCATAAGATAGACAGCATTATTGTGAGAGAAAGGGAGACGGGGAGGGTGAGAGAAAGAGAGGAGAGACGAAGGGCCATCCTCCGGAAGAGGGTGGTTTATACCGGCGACGAGGGCGCAGAGCGCGGGATTTTTCAGCCACTGGGCAAATGAGCCCGGGCATATCAGATGGTGCTTGACCCTGCTTATTGGCCCCCCAAAAGCAAATTTTCTAGCGTGGTGGGCCTCATATTCTTGTTTCATCAGATAAGATGCCCAAAAAGGCACTCAAGCCCGCTTAGCCGGTCTATTTAATCACCTCCCTCCCGAACCAGCTCCTCTGCAGCTCAACCAGCTTTCATACATTCTTTCCCTGTTCGCGCAAACATGGTCAACGTCTTCGCCGTCCAGGTCTTCTTCATCGTCTTCCGTGAGTGTCTCGAGGCAGTCATCATCGTCTCAGTGCTTCTCTCCTTCCTCAAGCAGAGTCTGGGCCAGCCACACCAGGATCAGTCCATCTACAAGCGGCTCGTCCGCCAGGTTTGGGCCGGCTCACTCATCGGCATTCTCTTTCGTCTGATCATCGGCGGTGCCTTTATCGGCGTTTTCTACGGCCTGGGCCATGACATCTGGTCCAATGCCGAACAGCTGTGGGAGGGTATCTTCTATCTGATCGCGACCGTGATCATCACGATCATGGGGCTAGCCCTGCTACGAATCAACAAGACCAAAGAGCAGTGGCGAGTCAAGATCGCCAAGGCCCTCGTCGACAAGAGCAAGAACCACAAAAAGTCCAAGTTGCTCGGCGACTGGGCTCGCCGCTACGCCATGTTTCTCCTCCCCTTCATCACCACCATGCGCGAGGGCGTCGAGGCCGTCGTCTTCGTTGGCGGCGTCTCGCTCGGCTACCCGGCCACTGCATTCCCCCTGCCCGTCTTCACGGGAATGCTGACGGGGGTGACGTGCGGCTACCTGATCTACCGCGGTGGCAATGCCATGTCCATCCAGCTCTTCCTCATCGCGTCCACCTGCGTGCTGTACCTGATCGCGGCAGGCATGTTCTCCAAGGGAATCTGGGATCTGCAGTACTACCAGTTCCAGATGGCGGTTGGCTCCGATATGGCAGAGGAGGGCAGTGGGCCGGGCTCCTACGACATCCGCGAGACTGTCTGGCACGTCAACTGCTGCAACGCCGAGACCGACAACGGCTGGGATGTGTTTAACGCGATCCTTGGCTGGGAAAATACCGGCACAAATGGCTCTATTATCTCGTACAATGTCTATTGGCTCTGCATCCTCCTCTGTGTTGCCTACATGCTCTGGGAGGAGCGTTCAGGCAAGCGGTCCCTGCGCGAACGGATCCTAATTGTGCTGGCGAAAATCCCGGGAATCAAGTGGTATGCAAAGCCGAAGCTGGACGTCATGCAGGAGAACTCGGAGGAGATCGTGCGCGCGGCCCAAAACGGGCTGTTTAACGAGGGACAGGTCGAGAAGCAGACGGTGCAAGTGGAGTTGAAGTGAACGTAGGGGGGTGGCAATTGAAAATGGGCCCATCCCATGGGCAGGCCGGGTAGATAATCATCACTCCAAGCGCTCTTGGTTAGGGTAGGCATGTTGAAATTTCATTTTCGGAAGCCATTACTGTAATACTTACATTTCACTCCAACAACTACTACAAATCTCTTACATCAGTAATAGAAGGGGCTAACCCTGACTTGTCATTGGCTAATGTAGAGTAGACACCAGCCTAACAGAGCTGGTGAATTTATGAAGAAACTAGCGTGTTTGATAACTTACACAATATCAACCCGTTACATGAAATTTGACAAATATGTATTACATGAAATTGAAATTACACTCCGCCAACCCTACTCTTGGCTCAGAACCGAGCCTCCACAAAGGCCCACTTTGTCTGTCCAGGCACTCTTGTATCGTGGATGGATTTTGTCATCATTTTCTGCTGGCTCCGGACCCTGAATGATTTCGGACACCGGTCGGGCTTTACACGCGTAGTACCGTTTATCTCGGGCGTTACAGCGGACTTCGGTACCTGATAAGAGATCCTTAATCTGATCTTCGGCGATAGATTCCTAGCGCAGTCGGGCTTCGGCCGTCGGAAGTTCGGGGCCCCATTATTAGGGCAAAGCTTCACTGATTGATATGATTGATTTCTGGTATCAATCTAATCTGACTATCTGATTTAGGCAGCACCTCCGTGCTCCCTCTTGGGACAGAATCGGAGGGGCACACGACACTGGCATATGCATGGCACAGCGTGCTGCCATGGCCTCGCTGTCTTGCTCTCGCCGGGAATCGGGCGTGGGTGGCCAAGGATCTTGACCCAAGCACGGAAACGGGGCTATTAAGGCAGCTTTACCGGCTTACGTCTGTCTCCGTTTCATTGCATACTGTGAACCAACTTGCTGAGAGCAATGGATCCCACTGTGGCCTGGCCTCGCGTATGCATCATATTTTTCTTGCTCCTCATCGGCGTAGAATGATGATAATGCTCTGTTATGTTCGTAGCTCTCAGTCTGCAACGACTCTTGTCGCCCAGGACCACAGGTACTCCACGATCAAGCAATATCTGGAGGAAGGAATACGTTATCCACTCGGCCAGCACCAATACCCACCTTCCTGCAAAGGCTCGGTAAATCTCCCTCTTTCGCCCCGAGAGCAGCACAGAATTTTACACAATGACATCTGGGCCCACAACATCTGATACGCATGCTGGTGCCAACAGAAATGATGGCCAAGCCATTTTCAAGCTGCTACTTAAGAAATAATAGTCTTTTCCCTCCCGCTTTAGCATCTCCCATCAGCGACTGTGGCCCTGTAGAAGACAAAGACTTGCGCGATGAAATCTTCCTGGGCAATTTTGGCCCTCGCCTTTGGCTCGCACGTTGTGGCCAAAGGCTTTTCACCAACCGATGCTGCTGAATATTGCATGTATGCTATCTACGAGTCGTTATCTGAACTTAGCTGGCAGGAATCTGCGAATGAAACCAGCTCAGAAGGCTCGAACTCAGCCTCTCCGTGTTCCAACGAAATCGAGGTTACCTCTATCTATGCCTCTGTTGTGGAATACTGCCATGGAGCATCATACAGTCAAGGCCTTGTCTTTTGGGATAAGCTTTGTGCTAATCTTGGGACTTCGCTGACGGGCTTGGATGACCTCGAAGCCAGCGTTACTACAGCCTACATTGAACAATTGCCCGCTATCAGCCCAGACACCGCGGGAAAGACTGAGATTTCGACTCCGGTGCTGCTTGAGAAGTCGTACTATTCGCGCGCTGTGCGCAGTGTGGTAAGTGTCGAGCCCCATGATATCTTCTGAACGTCAATCTCACCGCATAGACTGCCAACGAGACTAGAGATACCAGCTCAATCAACATTGCTTGGGGCATTCATGGCTTCTGGGGCTTTATCGTCCTTATGGGGATTGTTCAAAACGTCTTCTCTACCCTCTCCCGTCGTTGTGCCGGTGTCCAGGCCGGAGACATCGAGAAGCCTCAATCACGCCGCTGGCGAGAAATCATCCCAGCGCCCGTTCGATGGGCTCATGACACTGTCTATACGTATCTGATACTCTCTCCCGCTCTGGGATACAACCACCGACGCCTTCTGGGCTTCAACGTACCCTTACGGGCCCAGGGTCTGACCATCTTCTTCTTCTGGTCGCTGGCCGTTATCTTGGCTTACATACACGGTGGTGTCTATCGAGACGATCCTTTGTAAGTCTCATACCTTCATCGAGTCTTCTGAAAGGAGTATTTAACACTGTCAGCAACGGGACCTTCGCGTACCAGATCTGGGTGTTCATGGGGCCCAGACTCGGTTTTCTCGCCTTCGCATGTCTCCCCTGGCTGTGGCTCTTTGCCGGACGAAACAACATTTTCATCTGGGGAACTGGCTGGGACTATCAGACCTTCAACCTCTTCCACCGGCATCTCGCGAGAGTCACTGTGATTTATGCAATTCTGCACTCTATCTCGTACACCGTCAAATATCTGGCCTACTGTATGTGCTTTACACACCAAGCCCGACGGCCATGCCATGCCATGTTGACTAACAGCCCCAGCCCCGAGCAAGTACTACAAGGACCTCGAAACAAACTGGTTCCGCTTCGGCATTGTGGTACGTTCACCCCCTCACACGCATCATACCACATCATAAACGACAATATCATAACTAACCCCGACTCAAGGCCACAATCCTCATGTCTCTCCTCATTCCCTTCTCCTCGGCCACCCTCCGCAAGCGCTACTACGAGGTCTTCCTAATAATCCACATCCTCTCCGCCATAGTCATCGTCTGTGCCTTATTCATGTGTGTCTACTCTTTCCTCCAACCCCTCCCCCCACCCCTCCGAACACCCACTAACAACATCTAACCCTACAGCCACATTTCCAAGTTTGGCACAGAATACACCCCGCACCTCTGGCCGGTAGTCGCAATCTGGTCCTTCGACCGCCTCGCCCGCCTCCTCCGACTAGTCGTTACAAACATCCACGTGCGAAGCCGTAGAGTGTCTCGCACGGCAAGAAGCACCGTCGGCTACAGTGACAAGAGCGACGTTCTCCGCATTGAGATCCAACCCGCCGCGGTCCCGCGGACTCCACGGGCGGGCGACGTGTATTACCTGTACCAGCCGCGAAGTTGGCGCGGGTGGGAGAATCATCCATTTACCCTGGCTTCGTGGGCATATGCCGGGGATGGCGTGAAAACACCGGCTATGGAGGGGTCCGTGGCCATGCCTATGACAGGTGAGAAGGGGGAGAAGGGGCCACAGGTGAAGACGTTTCCGGCTCCGGCTCCGGCCCAGCTTGTGGCGACAGGCGGTCAGATTCAAGTCCAGCCCTACCAAGACGAGGTTGTCTCGACATCGGCACTATCACCGCCGACATTGACCTTCTACGTCGCCCCTATGAGGGCTGGACGAAGCGGTTGAAGGAGCAATGCCTGCGGTCGGGGTATACCTGTCACCCGACTCTCCATATCGAGGGGCCGTACGGACACCGGGTCTCGCTGGGCGAATTCGAGCACGTCGTCATGATCACGGGTGGGACGGGGATCAGTGTTGCGACGGCGTATCTGCAGGATCTACTCGGCGGATCTCGAGGAGACGGGGAGGGCGGGGATGGCTACGGCCGAAGCCAGCAGATCGATCTGCATTGGACAGTACGGGAGGCAGCGTTGTTTGGCGAGCTGTGTCAAAGGGAGCTTGCTGCGCCCGAGGGGAATTCGATGGTGCAGATGCGGTTCTATTGTTCGAGGGAACAGGGACTTGAGGGTGTAGATCGGGAGGCCCTGGGCGGGCGGGTCGTTGAGAAGGGGAGGGCTCCGACTCAAGACATTATCTCCAAGGCGGCTGCAGAGGCAAGAGTCAGCTGTGCTAGAGTGGCTGTCCTTGTTTGTGGGCCTGTAGGGATGGCGGACGAGGCGAGGAAGGCCGTTTGTGAAGCGAGGAAAGAGTATGCTGGGGTGGAGTATTTTGAGGAGGTCTATGGGTGGTAGGGGCCGTTTACGCAATGTGAAATGAAAAGAACAAAGTGAAGATCTGGACTGAAACAGGTACCTGAAGCTGGCCAGCGAAGTAGAGCCCTGTTCAAAGTATATACGGAGTGATTTAGTGGGGTTAGTAGACCATGTTTGGATTACCAGCTCATCATAGATACTGCCGATGCTCTCTTTCAACTGACTGACTTCGCTCGCGCTCAGCGGCAGCGTGCTCGTCTGCTGGGAAATCTCCGTAAAAATCCCCTCCGTTACATGCCGATTACCCTGGTAGTACCCCCTGCACCCAGAATTCCAGTTGCAGCGTAGATTGATGTACCCCTCTTCTGGTAGATGAGGTAGGCCATTGCCTCGTTGCCCCCGTGGAGCGGGGGTTATGAGCTGCCCTGGTTCGGCGGTGACCTCACGGGATAGGTTGATGATGTTAAGGGCTCGGTCCCAGCTAGAATGTGTGTTATTTAGTGCTTGAGAAGACAAAGCAAATAGGGAGAGAAGCGACTCGAATAGCTCTTCCTTGACCCATTCTGTGTGCTCTTCTTGCAGTTTCGTCATTACGACGACCTTGTCGCCTATGCCCACGGGCCGGCGCGGCTTCAAGTCTGGACCATCTCGTCTCCATGGTGTTTGGAGGATGGAGATACTGTTTGGCGCAGTATTGCTCGCTGAGGCCCTGGAGATGGGCATGGAGTACGAGATAGGGGAAGAAGAGGGCCAGAACACAGCAGAGGAGCAGCCCTGAGGGCGGCTCCACGCCGGTTTTCGTGCCGTCTTAAATTCTGTAAGGAGGTGGACTGATGATGGAGGCACCGTGAGAAGATTGTAGGAAAGTAATAGCTGTAAGTTATCATGATGGATGATGGCATACACAGTTTCCCTGCTCGTACTCACATCGGGGTTGCATGATATATGTCTACTCTCATTGGCTCCACCACCAAAGGATAGTCGGAAGCTTGGTACTTACCAAGCTCATTGACCCAGCATATGTAAATTGCAAGCCCTACAGGGCTCCACCTGCGACGCTGTAGGCATTCGGCAGTAGAGTCGGGAGATGTAAATTCAACTTAAAAATTCGTGTAACTGATCTTTGGCCTTGTAAGACATAAAACACGCTGGTCTGTAAATTAGAGTACTAACTCTATCAGGCGCTATATCAGCATATTTTAGCCAATTAAAGTTTTAAAATGGAATCTTAAATTACTTACGTAATGTAATAAAATCATCCGTGTTTTTTTCCAGTGAAATTTCAACATCCCCAGGTAGTGAAACCGGGTAAAGGAAAGAAAAGAAAAAAAAATAGTCTCTTTCTACTGGTCAGGCCAGCCAAGCAGCGGAGCTTCCAGTTTTCTAGGTTTCCCTCGCTGGCCGTTTTAACTCCCTCCTGCCCGCCCCCTCCATCACCCCTTTTGGCCGGAATTTCGGCTGTCCGAATCACCTTCTTCTTGGCCTCTCCGCTTTACATGATTTGACCGGAAATGGCATCCCAGATAGTGCCTGAGCGGCCTGCGGTATGTAATATGTCGTCTACGATATGATTTGGGGCTAATCATGTGTGCTGCCGCCGTCCAGTGCGACCTCTGCCACAACAGAAAGGTTAGTCATCGGCCCATCCATCAACTGCCACAGAATGCTAAGGCAGGACAGGTGAAATGTGACCGCTACGACCCGTGCATGAACTGCGTTGATGCGCGCACAGAATGTCGTCGCACACGGCCCCGACGCAGTATGCGTCCTAGGGTTTCCCGGTAAGTCGGGGCGGTTCCTGCGCATCCTTCACTGCGCCTAATACGCCGTCCATCAGCATTGCAAGGCTGTCGGAGAGGCTCTCGTCGGTTGAGCAGTTGGTTCTCAATCCTCACCCCGGTGCTCCCGCTTCGCAGCCTGTCCTTGATCCGCGAGAGGAAGCAGAGCACATTGCTCGAAGCGGTCGAACCTCGCAAGCACCCAGCTCGGAGGGTTGGAGCGCGCGAGCCAGAGAGAGCGAGAGCACCGCTCACCCGGCAGCCACCGCAGAAGACACATCGATGCAGCCAGCGAACGAAGCCCGGCGCTTCATTCAGCAAGAGCTGCAGCGCAGCGACCATCTATCTTCGCTCCAGCGCGCCGTGTTGGAAAATGCACTGTCGCTGGTTAACAGGCTCTCAACCGCGACATGTGATTCGAAAGTCTCGTCTGCGGGACACGCGCAGGCCTTAGAGGAACAAGATGAGACAACACAGGAATTCTCAATAGAGACATACTACATGATGTCGAAGCGTTCGTGTTAACATGACCTTTTGTCTGGACCGCTCCTAACCTGAAGCAGATATGGTACATCAGACTTCGCCGGGGAAGCACATACACTGGCCCGACCACGTCTCGGTCAAGGGGCTGGAGCACATGAGCCTGTCCCTGGTTGAGGGAAAGCTGGATAGGCAGACCTCTTTGCACTACCGCGTGTGTGTATACGTCAAAGCTATCTTTTTCCTGGCGCGGATCCGACAGCCACAACTGACGCCGCGGTTGCGCTCGCATATGAAAATGAGCCATGCAAAATACATGACGGCGGCATCCAGGGCGCTGGAGCAGATTAATTTGACTGGGAATCCCTCCATTTCTCTCATACAGGCTCTACTGTCCGGAGTAAGTGCTGCCCTACATGCATTTTTATTTTTTTTTATTATTTTATTTTTTTTTCTCAGAAAGAATTCGGACAACATCTGACCAAAGCAAAGGCACTCCTCCATCAGATGCAAGGAAATATCACGAAAGCGTGGACGATGACATCCTTCGCCGCGCGGCTGCTCGTTGCCCTGAACTACCACACCGTCAGCAGCGACACGCCGATTCAGAGCCAGGAGGACGAAGACGCCCGCCGCTGTTTGTTTTCCTGCCACTACCTCGATAAGTCGCTTAGCATGCATCTTCTGCGGCCACCGTCGCTTCCACGGTTGAGATTCAGCCCCGCGTCGCTAAGAGCTACCAATGGCCAGGCGGGGCTGGCGATGATTGCCAAAACAATGTCTGAGTTTGCAGAAGTCCAGGAGGCTGCACTTGAGGTCTTTTTTGCCCAATCAATAGCAGACGATGATGGTGAGGAGAGGGCGGCCAGGCTGGACGCGGCAATTCAGCAGTTGGTTGCGCTGAAGCGGGTGCTTGACGAGGTAAGCGGCACAACTACCTGAGTGAAGATGTGAGGTATTGACCCTGTAGCGCCGTCTAAACGGCAGTCAGCAGGAATTGGAGCTGGAATGGGATGTCACCGAGTTCCGGTACCACGCGATTATGACCACACTCCTGCAGTACCGCTCCGAGTGGGAGCAGGACAAGCCTGGGAAGAAGGATAAGTGTTTGCAATCTGCGCGACAGGCTCTGGAAGCGCTGCGCCAACTGCAGAAGACCATCAACGCAAGCGACGTATTCAACGGCAGCTATCCGATTTTTCTCTCCTGGTAAGCACGGCCCATCCTATTTTCTCACAGGGACTAAACATTCACCTACAGGACCATCTTGTTTTACCCTATGACCCCCTTTTACGTTATCTTCTGCAACGTGGTGGGCACATCCAACATGGAAGACTACCAGCTGCTGCGCGACACCACACAGGGACTGCAGCAGTTCATCGACTACAACCCGGCCATAGCCCGGCTATACCACCTCTTCACCACCTTCCTCAACTTGTGTAGTCCCCTGGTGAACCCCCCTGTAGTTCAAGAGGATGCAACAATGGTTTCTTCGCTGGAGCAGCCGATTTCCATGGATGTGCGGCCCGAGATGGGCCCGTGGTGGAACAGCGCAGACATGTGGGAGTTGTTCAACACGCAGCCCTCGCTACAATGGGTGGATGCAGACAACCTCATTCTCTAGTCACGAACCCCCAGGACCATGGTTTAGCTGCTGCCTGAGGAAGGGCTGCTAACCTATTAACTACCATATAGTTAGTAGAGGGTGACTTAGTCAGGTTAGCAGTGTTCTCATTAGCAATCCAACGGGCGCCTCTTAATGCTCCTCCGTACTCCGTAAACACTCATAGGATCGGTTTGCGGGACGGAATAGAGTCGCCAGCTCCACGTCCAGGGCTGTATCTTGAGTGTTCGTGATGCAATATATGCTTGTCTTGGACGCTTACTACTAGTTATGAATGGAGTATTGCATGTGACGGTAACAGCACCTACATGTATACCTTCAACGTCAAAAGGTTCGTGGGATCCCAAGTCTCCAGGGCCCCTACACGCGACTTGCAGAAGTGTCACACCGGAGCTTGAAAAATGATTCAGACACTTAGAAAAAAATCCTGATACTGATTAAATTTATATATATTTTTGAGACTAGCTCTGATACCAAATCAGCACTAGACGTGATTTAAAATAGCACAAATACCAATTTGAGAAAGAAAGAGAAAAATTCCTCACAATCTCTAATGCTCTAGATATTCCTAAAATATCCCAAGATACCCAGTTATTTAATAGGTAAGCCGATAGATACTCTTGACTTCAAATGCCACTAATACCGAATAGATTACTGCAATTGATACAAACTATAACCTAGAATTGAACAAATACACTCATACAACAAACAGTCCATCAAACACAACTTCAGCCTCCAGACACTCATTCAAGTTGACACAACAGAGAACTAGTCAACACAGTCCGCTATCACCTAACAATCGATGCTAACAGACCCAAACGGAATGCCAATACATCCCTGCACATTGCCCGCAAAGTTCGCCGAACTTCCTTCGCAGTTGTTGCCAGACCAGGTAGTAATCTTGCACTTGTTGTCGCCGGTATCGACGTTGAAAGACGCTCCAGGGAGACTCATAAAGCAGGAGTCTCCAGACCCAGAGATGGCAGGGTTGGCAGAAGAACCCTCGCAGTTGTTGCCGGACCAGGTAGTGATCTTGATGCTTTCGCTGCGGGATGAGAGAGGAGTGGCTTCAGCCGTGGTGGTGAGGGCCAGGACACCCATGGCGGCGAGAGGGAGGAACTGGTGGAGTTGCATTTTGCTTGAGGTTTGGTTTGAGGTCTCTTTAGAGATTGAGATGAAGATAGAGGTCTTGTAGTGATATGTAGATGATTGAGAGATGAGAAGCTGAGCTGGATGATTGTCGAGATTCAGAGCGAACAAGACGGATTTTATACCTCCTTCTTCAGCATTCCGCCCCATTCAGATACTTTTCTTTTTCCTACACTTCAGGGCAGTGCAAGGGCAAAAACACCCATCTATTCTCCAACGCAATCATCGTGAACCCATTGTGGTGGCTCATTTCACGCTTCAGTTGAATTCTTGGCCCCTTCTATGGGTGTATGTATTGTTCCATTCTGTATTCGGTATGCTATTCTGCATGAAGTGGAGTTTTGGCCCCAATTGGACGCCTGAGGGGATGGGATATTCGGGCCCTTGCAGATCGGATGGAAGGCCTGAAGCTTTGGCCCCATGGAGCTTACTTGCTGTTTACTGTGTGTTTTGGAGGCTTATGTATTGAGGATCGCATTCAGGGTTAGATTGGGGTGTAATATGCTCTGTTATTATGTGCTTCTCATTTCCACATTATGTTGTTGGTTTGGTTTGACTGCTGTGTTGGCTGAGTGCGCATTAGTCTATGAAGAGATTGCCAAGGAGAGATACCTTTCATTCAGGGGTGGTAATATCTCAATTGCATGTTATGCTAGTATATATGCAAGCTTGATGATATAAGTCTGCTAGATAGTCGACAACCATGATCAGGAGCAGAGCTAAGCAAGCTAAGCACAGCACGAGAAAGTACAATTGTTGGAAGATGCTAGACGTAAGACCGCGCTAGTCCAAAGCGGGCATACAATTGCAACAGGTTCAAAAACTAGTGCGGCATGTCAGATCGGAGCTGGAAAAACAGTTCGGACTGATTCAGAAGAATCCGGATACTCAATGAGCTTATACACATCATCTTATACTTTTTTTGATAGGGGCCCCCAGTTGCAACGGGTTCAGAAATTAGTGCATCAGGTTCAGAGAAATTCTAACACCGGATGAGCTTCATCACGTGCAAATATACTCGGGATCAGACTGAGTTTTTCTGATTCTGTACCAGCTTTTCTGAACTAAATCAGCTATTATATCTTTATTTTTAGAATGTCTAAGAGTTTTTTAGAGATTACTATTAAGAGTATTTAAAGGTATCAGAGAGTTTTAGAGGTTTTATTAGATTCTTAGTTAAGAATTATAATCACGTGCAGAGCTGAACATAAGACAGAATATTAAATCACGTGTATGAGATTATTCAGTATCAGGATTTCTCTGACTCTGACTGAACTGTTTTTCCAGCTCTGTTCTGACACTGTCGTACTAAATTCTGACCTCGTCGCAACTGGGTGCTCTTTTTGATACTAGAACGGGTTTGCACGTGATTCCTAAGATTTCTTAGAAAGCAATCCTAAAACCCTCTGAAGACCTTAAATAGTAGATATAATAGCTGATTCTGGTTTATGAAAGCTGGTTCGGATTCAGAGAAATCTATCTTTCCACTCTTTTCACGTGATTAAAGTCATTCAGTATCAGGATTTCTCTGAACCCGCCTCACTAGTTCCTGAACCCGTCACAGCTTGAACCCCTCAAAAATGATGACCTGCATACACTGCTTGGTAAGCAACACCACGCCAAGCACAAACCAGCAGATCCATTTACGTGAAGGGTTACTATAACTCAACACAGAAAATAAGCACTAGTAACACCTAGAAACACCTCCCATCCACCAATAATTCTCACTGTCATGACACCATCTGACAAATGTCTGATTTATCAGCAATAGCTAGTTACCCTAGTTATAATCCCATCATGTATAGCTTCAACCAACACTCCATCACATAAATAGTACCCTTAGTATTCCCTCAACTCAATTCCAACCACTACACAACACTCAACCTCACCCACAACACACCAGAAATAAAACACCATCATGCCCCTAAATTACCTCCTAACCGGCAGCACGGGCGGCCTCGGCTCCCTCATCCTGGACTACTTCACCACGCACTTTCCCCCAACCCAAGAATCATCCACAACAAACAGCATCACCTACGCCGCCGCCTCCTCCAACCCATCCAACTCCCATCGCTTCACTTCAAAAGGCATCCCCTTCCGCACAGTCAACTACGACGACCCGGAGACGCTAGACGTTGCTTTCAAAGACGTAGAGAATCTTTTCTTCGTGAGCACGAATACATTCGACGTCGAGAAGCGCAGACGACAGCATTTGAATGTGGTTGAGGCGGCGAAGAGGAATGGTGTTAAGCATGTACGCTTACATTTCACTCCGTATAATATTTCCATATGAAAAAGATGCTAATGGTATGATAGGTATGGTACACCTCTCTCGCCTTCGGAGGCCTGGGATCGAATTCCAAGGCCGCGGTGCAGCAGGCGCATTATATGACGGAGGATATGTTGAGAGAGTACACCTCCCTCCCTTTCCTTTCCACCTCCTTGTTTTTTATCACCATTTACTGATTATATTTCAGGTCTGGAATTAATTACACCTCCATTCGCGAAGGAATCTACACTGAAGCATTCCCTCTCTTCTTGAACTGGTATCCCCAGTCAACGACTCTTTATCTGCCCTCCGCGTCAGGGAAGATCGCATTCACGCTCCGGTCTGAACTGGCGGAAGCAACGGCTAAGTTGATGTTGAAGGGCGGTCACGATAAGGAGATTGTGTTGTTGACTGCGTCGGAGCCTGTTTCTATGCAGGATATAGTTGAGGTTATCAATGAGACGACTCATCGGGAGGTCAAGATTGAGATCGTCGATCCGGAGACATATGTACGGGTCAACGGGGAGAATGATATCGGGGGCAAAGCGGAGGGATTCTTCCGGCAGTTGGTGGGGTGGTTTGAGAGTATTGAGAATGGGGAGGCCGGCTTTACGGATGGGTTGATGGGGGAGGTGTTGGGGAGGGAGCCGGTGACGCCGAGGGAGGCGATTAGGGGGTTATTGGAGAAGGAGAGGGATTATACGTGGCATCAGAATTATAGCAAGTAATCGGTCGTTTGTATTCTTGTTTTATATAATTACAGGTATATAGTTTAATGATGCAAACTTTTAAGATATGTGGAGATATTCTCTTCATCACACGCGGTTGTCCTCCTCCCGGTCGTGTTGCGGATACCCCGTGTGCGTGTCGCGATACACCGTCGCTTCTCCGTCACCTTCTTTCTCTAAAACCTCTTCCTCGTCTGCTCCCCAGGTTGATTCTCGCATGAATGGACTCCGTCGGCGGATCTCTGGCCCCTTCCATACTAGCACTACAGGCACAACTGACAGTGCCAGCCCGATGAACCCCAGCAATGACCCGGCCCAGCCATATCCCAGGTTCTGGAATAGTTGGTAACTTGCCAGCGGTAGGAACGCGCCAAAGGAGTTACGTCCCAGAGATGCTGCGGACAATGCCGATGCGGCATACTTCTCATACGCATCCGTCAAGTAATTCACAACAGCCATGTAGATACTGTAGATGCCAATACCGGTAGCCCCGATGCCGAGGGTCGGGACAATCCAAGGCACAGAAGGAAAACTGGCCCAACCATACCAGAACAGCCCGCCTGCGAACAGCAAGCTGCCAATGATACTAGTATACAGACGGGCCTCCGGGATGGGTTTCCCGGGCTTCTCTTTGTTGCGTTTCGCCGACCGCAAATACAGCATATCCTGAAGAGGATTGACGAGAGTACCGATTAGAGCACCCACGGAGATGGCCAATTGAATGCACCCAGTTTGCAAAGTATTCATGCCGTAGTTGGTGGAGAAGGTCTGAACGACACTGCTGAAGAAGAGATACAGGATACCCCAGGCGAAAGAGATCCAGAGGGTGAAGAAGGCAACGACGGGCTCGGTGAGGAGCATTCGTGTGGGCCGTTCGAAGGAGATCTGCATCAGACGCCAGACGCTGGTGTTGTCTAGCTCGGCTTCGGCGTAGATGGGGCGCTGCTTTTCTTTGCGGAGCTTCTTGGCCCGACGGGTGAGGATCACGTCCGCGCGGGTTTCGTACAGGATGAACCAGAAGATGGGTAGGAGCCCTGTTAGATAGATAATTTGGATGTAGAAGATCCAGCGCCACGGGGCGGTTTTGTGGATGGCTACGATGGCGGATCCGATGAATGGGCCCAGGGCAATTCCAACCACACTGGTAAAACCGAAGAGCGACATAGGGAGACTCCTCGCTTTGTCACCATACCAGACATCACTGATGCTACCGCCGACGATGTTGATCGATACGGAGGACGCACCACCACCGAAGAAACGCGTCACTACGAGAGTAGCGTAGTTTTGGGCGAAGGCGGAGGGGAATAGCGAGATGATGAGAATAATGTAGGCGACAAAGTAGCCGGGCATGCGACCGGAGGACTCGGTCAGAGGCACGAATATGAGAGGCCAGAACGCCGCACCCATGTTCCAAGATGTTGTGGCCCAGTAAAGGTTAGGAAATGGGGTGTTTTGAACGTGGAATCGTTCTTCCATCCAGTTGTTGCCGGAGCCGTAGGAACCGGCCGGGATACCAGTGAGGATGGAACTATACCTATTAGCACTGCCATCTTCGAGAACAAGGCTAAGACATACATGAAACAAACGGTGACCGTGAGAAGCCATTTATAAGAGGTGCTCCAATTGAACCTGAATATGTTAAAACTAGTATACTAGCAACTGCATGCTTGACGTACGGATTGTCCGGGTCATCCTTGCCGTTCCAGGTATGGATCTCAAGGTCCTCCCTGTCACGCAGATCATTGTGGCTGACTACCCCGACATGGGGGTCCCGGCGAAAGAACGACCGCACCCTGCAACGTCACTTAGTGGCTGTCTGACAGGGATTGATTGGCAATGATTGGCAGACTAACCGTCCCAGAAACGAATCATCGAACTCATTGGTGTGCACTGTGCTAGCGCGGCGCAGCGACGGGCGTGGCTCCTCGGCAGGGGTGGACATGACTTTCTCTGTGTAGATTCCTTGCAAGGTATCTGCTTGACAGATGCAGAGATGATGTTGAGTAAAATAGGGTGCAGAGACCCTGCAGAACCTGCATCGGCCGGCGGCGACATGTCGTCATGACCGACCCGGGCCGAGCGGAATTAATGAAACTCGGAACAGCCAGGGGAATCCGACGCTTTGAGTGGCCAATCCATGTCTATCCACATCTGCATTGAAGTGGATGAAAGGTGGAGGAGGGCTGGTTGCCAAATTCTGTTAGGGCTTGGAATGTAAGCAACCGGTTTCGGTCATGACATCATCACAGCGATGACTTCATCACTCTCGGACGAGCATATATAGTTGTGCCTGTCGTCGTATCTCAACAAACATCAACAACAACAACAATCATCTACTGCATTTACCAAACTCATCTCTACCTCAATCAACATGCCTATCTCCATTCCCTCCGCCTCCAGCGTCCACGACCTCTTCAGCCTGAAGGGCAAGGTCGTCGTTATCACCGGCGCTTCCGGCCCTCGCGGCATGGGCATTGAAGCCGCGCGTGGCTGCGCCGAAATGGGCGCCAACATCGCCCTCACCTACTCCTCTCGTCCTCAGGGTGGTGAGAAGAACGCCGAAGAACTTCGCAACACCTACGGCGTCAAGGCCAAGGCCTACCAGTGCAACGTGGGCGACTGGAACAGCGTCAAGAAGCTCGTGGACGACGTGCTGGCCGAGTTTGGCCAGATTGACGCCTTCATTGCCAACGCTGGCAAGACAGCCAGCAGTGGTATCCTGGATGGTTCCGTTGAGGACTGGGAAGAGGTCATCCAGACAGACCTGACGGGTACCTTCCACTGCGCCAAGGCGGTGGGCCCGCACTTCAAGCAGCGCGGAACGGGCAGCTTCATCATCACCTCCAGCATGTCGGGTCACATTGCCAACTTCCCGCAGGAGCAGACGTCGTACAACGTTGCCAAGGCAGGCTGCATCCATATGGCCCGGTCATTGGCCAACGAGTGGAGGGACTTTGCCCGCGTGAACAGCATCTCCCCGGGTTACATCGACACGGGGCTGTCGGACTTTGTGGATAAGAAGACTCAGGATCTGTGGATGTCGATGATCCCCATGGGACGCAACGGTGATGCCAAGGAGCTGAAGGGTGCATATGTCTATCTCGCCAGTGATGCCAGCACATACACGACGGGTGCCGATTTGGTCATTGACGGAGGATACACCGTGCGGTAAATTATCATCCGCGGTCGGATAGAAAATAATGTTTATGACATGTATGTAATGAATATGAATGTTCAACAATAGTCTTCAATTCTTCACTTGCTAGTATCCTGAGTATCTTGTCGTATAGCTCAACAACCTGGCATGGCCGGGCGCGCAGTGTAGCTCTCCCAAGTCTATGGATACAACTTGCGTCAGTGTGGATCTTTGGCTCAGATTCGGAGGGGCAGTGGGGTAAACAAGAACACGCAGCCACTCTCGGCTTTGCGGATCCCCACGGAACGCCAGTCAACCCTGAAGATTCAGTCCGGGCCTGGGCTCGGACTGATTTGGTGAGGGGATTCTGCATCCGTCCAAACCTTATCATCGTTGGTGAGACGGACTCCGGACAGCCAGGAGCCTTATTCAGTGGCTGCGTCTTTTGTTCTCTCCAGTGCATGCCAGATTATGTTCATTCCCATCTCACGCTGCCAGTTGGACAGCCAAGATAGATGGATCAGTGAGAAGTATGGTAATGAACTATGATGACATGTAAGAGTGGAGTGGACGTTGGCGAGGTTGAAATCTAAACCCGTAAGACCGAAACAAACCGAGCAACACCACATCCGGTCAGGTGACCTACCTATCCTAACAGTGAACATTGGCTGGAGAGAAATCAAGGGGTGCATACGAAACATGTCCGATTCGACTAACATCAAAAAGCTATGTAATCCGCAATTCAAGCATATCATAATCATCAATCATAACCCTCAACTCTTGCCCACCTTCGCATCGGCCACCTCCTCCGGATCATCCACCACCTCTGCCAGATGCATCCGCGGCAATGTCCTCGCCAGTCGCGGAGGGTCAAACACGCTCTTCGACTGCAGGAAGATTTCGTCGATCTCCTCCAGCGACCGACCATTCGTCTCCGGGAAGAAGAAGTACACGATCGGCACAATCACTGCGTTCAACACCGCGAAGATGATGTAATATTGGTATCCGATCGTATCAAAGCCCACCGGGGTCACTTCAGCGAGGAGGAAATTGAAGGTCCACACGGCCGCTGTTGATACGGCACTGATGGCCGCTCGAAGTTGCAGCGGTGCGACCTCCGTCGCGTACAGGAAGGTCAGACCCGAGTATCCGACGGTGAAGATGAATTCGAACACGAACAGGAACACCACCGCTACGACCAGCGCCGCGGTATCGTTGGATCGAGACGTTGTTCCCGCCAGGATGGCCATCGAGGCGGACATGCCCACAGCACTCCACAGCATCAGGACTCGCCGACCGAGCCGGTCAATCGTGAAGAAAGCGAGGAATCCACCCAGTGGCTGGGTGAGGCACATGGCGGCAGCCAGAATGCGTGATGGTATGGCATCCAGGCCCAAGTACTGTTGGAAAATGGTTGTGGCGTAAAAGGTGATGAGATTGATTCCGCACATTTGCTGGAACATCTGGCCTGCTGCAGCCAACACCGTCCGATGGAAGAGTCGCTGTTCGCCCATGCTCAGCATGTCCTTCCACGACCCCGATCCCGAGAGGGCTAGCGACCGCTCGATGTCGCGCACAGCCAGTGTGATGCTTTCGTCGTTCGGATCGAGGTCGGCCAGCGCAGCCAGGATCTCGCGGGCCTCCTCGGTCCGGTTTCGCTTTATCAGCCACCGGGGCGACTCTGGGAAAAATATGATGAAGGCCATCACCATGAGTGACAGGACGATCTGGAAGGCTAGCGGGAACCGCCACGACACGGAGTTACCCGTAACGAAGTAGAACCCGAAGTCAGTCCACAGCGAGATTGTGATTCCCGCCCCAATGAAGATACCGTCCGTCACTACATGGGCACCACGCTTGCCCGCCTGCGAGATCTCGGCCTGCCACACGGGCACAGTTGCAACATAGCCGCCCGTTCCCAGCCCCAGCACAACACGTGCCACGATGAATTGAGCCAGTCCGAAGGAAGTGGCCATCAGCAGGGCCCCAATTATCGAGATAGCTGAAGTGAGAAAGATCACCTTTCGCCGGCCGAGGAGATCACCGAGGTAGATGCATGACAGGGATCCGAATATGCCGCCGACGGTGTACAGTGCGACCACCGTACCTGTGGATGGTTAGACCGGGAGAGGGAGGGCAGTTGTGAGGGAGCGGGCGCCTTACCCTGGATGGTGGAGTTGTAGTGCTGCTGGGCCCCAGTGGTGGTCAAAGTGTTCATCTGGGGAAACGTCTCCGCAAACGACTCCAGCGTGAGGAGACCTCCCGTCACTCCCTGGTTGTATCCATAGCACACAAAGGCCGGGCAGACGACCAGCCAGATGATGGCGCGATTCAAAAGAGCGCCGCGTAGGCCGAAGTATGGTTGCATGGCTAAGACATGCAGTAGAAGATTCTATGCAACGATCGCGACATCAGCCAGGATGTCCCCGCATGTAGTGATCAAAAGGACTTGGCTCACGCCGTTGAACCCTGGTCTCCGGTGCGGACATTTTATAAAAAGCGTCCCAGCAATTTGCAGATGGGTCGGCCATCGGCGGCGCCCGTCTGTCGCGTGGACTTGGGGCATTCCGGACTAGAAGAGGATTCCTGTAACCGAAGCTGTGCCAAAGTCAAAGGATCGCGAGAGACAGGCATCGATCGCCAAGCTGGCAGGCGTCTTGTCCTTTTCCCCGCTGGAGAATTTGGGGATCGTCGTTGGACTTTTCTCCACCTGCCGGCTGCCTTTCCATCGGATCCGGCCGATGGGGGTTGTTGGACCTCGGGTCAACAGCCAGTCGGGAGTCCCTGGGCCGCCAAGCCCAACCCCAGAAGCCTCATTGAATTTGGTAATGGCCATTGTGGGAGATAAATAGATAAAGAGGGCTGGTCGATGCCCCATAATTGAGATAACAATGTTTCTGCAGTTGCGGTTGTCCGATATCGCAAGAAAGGTGCTGAGGGTGAAGCAGCTAGGAGTATCCCGATCATGTCTAATTAAGCGATGTAAGCAGAACGCAACTCATATCTCAATCGGTTACGGCGCAGCATCTTTGTCAATCATTCCAATTCCGTGACAGCGAAGCTTAGGCAATTGCAGCCCATGTCTGGCTTGGCCAACGCAATCTGCATTGAGATCTGCGAACGGCACGGATACAATAGCCTGTTCGAACAAGTTAGCTACTTTTCGACCACTGAGCGTCTGTACAGATGACTGACTGAACCGTCGTTCCCCTACCTCGGCTATTTTGTTGGATATCGCCAGGTTCCGACTAGCGTGCATGCCGCCAATCGCCAGGTCTTTCAGATGCCTGTGTCTTCTGGCACAAGAGACCAGGATGGGGGGTGCCGTAACTATAAAATACTGGGGGCTGTCTTTATCTCGAGCTTTATATGGTCGTTCCCGTATCAGTTTCAAGATATAGCTCAGGGCCATGATTGGTGCTCTGATAACGATTTTGCCTAACGGGATAAGGAATCCTCCGTTGTGTGCAAAGGGCGATACGAGATCGTCAACGGACGGCATGTGTGATAGCCATCGCGGAGAAAGTCAACTCCACACGATTGGCCACGGTTTCGTCATGACATAATTGGTATATCTGGCTGAAATGTCCTATGTGGCATATGAGGGGTTATAATACTTTGGGTCAAGTGACCAAAGTTGAGCCGCTGTCAATTTGCGAGGGTTGTACTGGCAAGTGTGATGCCAAGAGTGCGTTCCTGGATCAAAGGAAGTGGGGTAAACGGGGAAAGAAGATAGAGCGAAGAGGTAAATATAAATGGCGGAAGTCTCATTTATAGTAGTTGATCATGGGATTGCACGCGGCGGAGAGGATTGCGTCGCGGTCATTGCTTTGCAGCAGTTCATGTGCCCCGGAGGCTCGTTATCAGTGACGGAGCAATAAGGCACCAGTCCTGATATGGTAGTCATCTGCCAAAGGTGAGGCATTGACAGCGGTATCCCTACTGTAGGGCTGGCAGTGTGACGGTGTACTAGACAGATCCCTACGCATTTTGTGGGTTCCAGGCTGGTTTTCTCACAAATGTTTCATTGACTAGTACTTAGTAGTTATATATATCTCAGCCAAGTACTACTGGTATTACCGTAACAGCTCATCAGGATGAATATCAGGAATAGTAGTACGTAGCATCTCTACGAGCTCATCGGTATTATAAAGACCATGAAGCGCAAGGTCGCAGAAATACGAGGGGATGGTATACTGTTGCGACAGACCGACTGCTTTGTTATGGCTGAGACTCGAGCCGTGAGCGATGATCGGGAGAACCAAGGAATTGTGAACTTTGATTCTATGTTAGAATATATTGCCAGGGTACCGCCAACTATACATCAACTGGGTCCCATAGCTCAGTTGGTTAGAGCGTGACGCTAATAACGTCAAAGTCGAGGGTTCGAGCCCCTCTGGGACCATCTCTTTTTGCTTTTTGCTTTTTT
>NT_166530.1:1158746-1267747 GCF_000002855.4 Aspergillus niger | reverse complement strand
TAATACATACAAACAATATCATCCCTCCCTCGCAACTTGGAAGAAGCACAATCAATCAAACCTGTATTATACACAACAAATGTACCAACGCAACTACCCCAATATTACCTACCCCCCCACTCAAAGAATGTAGCTACTACTTGATCTCAACAATCTTCCTCTCCTCCTCTGGCTCCTCCTCCACCTTCGGCACCTGAATCGACAACACCCCATCCGTCAACTTCGCATCCACATGCTCCCGATCCACCTTGGCCGGGAAACTAAACGAGCGACGAAACTCCCCCATCGTACGTTCCGAGAACCACCAGTTCCCATCCTCCCCCTCGGTGCTGCGCACACTGCGACCCCTGACATTCATCGTGCTGGGATCACTGAATTCAATAGTGACGTCTTCTTTCTTGACGCCGGGCAGGTCGCCGTCTAGGATGTATGCGTCTTTGGTTTCGCGGAGGTCAAAGCGCGGGGAATTAGGGAACAGGGAGTCTGCAGCGGTGGATGTACTAGTGAGGTAGTTGTCTAAATCGGTGAAGGCGCGCAGAAGGGAGGGGACGGGTCGGGGGTGGTGTGGTAGGAGGGACATTGTTCGAGGGGTTGTTGTTTGTAGGTTTCGTAGATGGTGGATTGGATATGTGGTGATGGTTGGGGTTTTTCTGAGGATGTGGGTGGTTTGTTTGAGCATTGTTGGGGGTCTTTGCTGTGGTGGGTGTGAATGTATTTTCTGAGTGATACTTTTATCTGCACATTATTGTATGCGGTGGAACGTGAAGGACGAGATGGTGTGGTCGAGAAACATGCTGTCATTTGTACCCCGGGTGGCTCGCGAGGAGTCTCTTCGGATAGAAACTACTAGAGGGTGCATGTTCCTTCCTTTGCTTTCTGAACATGCATCATGAGATGGGTCTTGAAGATCGGGTCCCAAAGTTAGTGGAAATCCGGGGATGCGTGGGGTTGGAAGTCAAGGTGGTCTTGGGGGGTGCCGTTCCATGGTTGAGGAACCACGCCTGGAAATCGATGCCGGATGGCATGATGGCGGGCTTGTGACTTGTCGTATCCAGAAGATTCTGGTGCGACAAAAGTGAAAAAGAGATTATCATGAGCCATAGGACTAGGTGGAATATGTACGAGGAGAAATGGAGGTACAGCGCCGAACACAACGTCAAATCAGCCAATCCTCATCGCCGCCTCCGCCAAACTCACACTCCCCAATTCCTGGTTTCTGATTACACTGACCAAATAGTTCACTCCATAATCTGACGCCGCATGCACCACCACATTCTCGCCAAATCCGCAATCCCGTTCCCCCTCCCCGGCCTCCACATACGCCGCATAACTGCCCTTCAGAATGCCATCTTTCTCCGACAACAAGACCTCCTTCGCGTATTTTCGGGCCTGCATGTAATCTGTAAATGTGCCCTGCACTATGACCTCCCGCACGGTACTTTCCCCTTCAATAGCATCATATTCCACATTCGCCTGCACGACGTAGAACAGCGGGATGGAGATGCGGCCATCGTCGAGATCGGTGGTCAGCTGGAGCTTGTTCGTGGTGGTATCGATGCGGACGCGGAAGGTAGTGCCGTCTGGCGCAACGGCGTAGATGGCGAGTCCTGTGCGATCGGGGAGGTTTTCTTGTTCGAAAATGTGGGCACTGGTTTCATAGGTTGGAAAGAAGTCACGCTCGTAGCCGGCGTCGTAGAGACAGCTGTGCGCCGCGGCTTTGGCGGCGAGTAGGCTGGTGTAAGTTCCAGGGATACGGAGGATTTCGACGAGGTTGTTGGGGTTCTTGTTGAGGCGAGTGATGGTTAAGAGGACGTGATAGAGGTGCTCAGGGATTTTGGTAGGCATTATGGGATCTGTGGTGGTTGAGCTGGAGGTGCAGTATTGAGAAAGGAATGAAGCAGTCGTTCGTCGCTTTGAAATATAGGGGTTCATTTGGTGGAAGACCATTCACGGGCCTGTCATGCTTTTAGAACTATCTGGTGAGGCCTAGACGTGACTATGGAAAGTCTAATTAGCGCGGTGCGTTTAGTTGCTGATATCGGAGATATTCCTCCAGATGCCTGGGACGATGATTTTACCATGTGGTCTGACTATTCTTGCACGCTGTGAATGCTCCACAACAGACTCCTACTGCATTGACAGCTGGAAATGGACGCGTCACTATGACCACCCCCCAGATTAATGCCATGATTAGTGGGATCAGAAACCAAAAGTTTATTTGTGATGCTCCCCTGGAAGCACAAGGCAGAAGGTACCCGGCTGGCTTTATTTCATGGTTGGCCCAATGCTCTTCCCCAGACACCCCCCGCATTTCCTCCTTCCTCTTTTCTCACGCAAATCTCGTGCGATTTCTCGAAATCCGGCATTCTTTCGGCCGCAAGACCATGTCCCCCGGGCCTGTTATATTGATGGACCTCCCTATGGAACGATATATCCCTCGCTCCCATCCCCTTGAAGACGCCCTCAGCAATTCCTACTATACAGGGTAGAGATCCCCAGAAGGGGAGCGAGGAAGAACAATGACGGAGCCAGGCTCGCAAGAGACTCCATACCCAGAACCAGGAGAACCACCAGTCCCCGATAAAGCCCTTCAACTCCAAATCCTCCTGATTCTCTGTCTGAGTGTTTACATAATCACTGCAATCTGGTATAACTCCAGCTTCTATCTCGCTCCTCCTATCTGATAGAAGCTGTACTAAAATTGGATAACATGGTGCTATAGTCTTCTCCTCAAATCCTACTGCATCGCATATGGCACCCTCGACTTCACCTCGACGCCTGCCACAACTCCGGACCATACAGCCGCATGGAACTCCCTCCAGCGCCTGAAGTCTCTTAATCGCGTCGCACCCCTCAAGCGTTATGATTCGTGGTATATCTCAGCTGTTTGTCATGAACGGAGCCCGTTACTAAGTAGGGATTGGGAGAATAGCATCTGGTTGGTCCATTCTTCACGTTGGCTTTTTGACTATGGTTGTGATTGAACGTGACTTTATTCAAGCGGACACTAACAGATATCATGCTTGTCATTATAGTGCAATATGCCTCGAAACTGTGAACAAAGATGATGTGATACATGCACTGCCCTGTAAGCATGTCTTTCATAGACAGTGCCTTGAAACCTGGTTTCTCGAGTATCACAATGCGTGTCCTGTTTGCTGGAGGGTATTTTTTGCTTGAACATTACCAATGAGTGGCTGTGACCCTGAAACTTGCCTGATGGACGATCCGCAAGGGTGGTTGAGCTGTATTCTTTCATATATTATCGGGCATGTGCATAGGCATCATGATGTATTTGCATTTGATTATAGTAACTACAGTGGTTCAAGTACTATATGAAATCAGTTGCGCCATGGGATAAATCTACCATCCACAAAGTTGTTTCAGGACCAACTGAGCCGAGTCCAGGTATACTCGTAGCTACATCCAGGCCTTAATGCCGACCAGTTTCGTTGGAGTGCTGGCAATAGAAATGATCAAGCAAGCAATAATAAGGTGTAAGTAGTGCACTTCCTATTTGAAAACAGAACGTGACCTTGACTCTCGATCCTCACTTCTCACGCTTTCCCTCCTTTACCCCGAGAATTACATCTCATCCAGCGCGCTCTCTGCTCTCCACAGTATCGTTCGATTTGTATTTGGTGATTCTATTTTACTACCCAAGAAACACCTAACGAGATGATGGAAGATGCCCAGAGCTACTCGCACTGCAAGGGCAGCAATTAACTTGTGCCATTTTCCAAAGATTATAGGCCCATATAAGTAATTGATTTGACGATTCACTGTTGGTAAGCTCCTTAAAAATCTTCATAACGCCCGAATATATGCTCATTGAAGACCTAAATAATAAGACCCTACTAGTTTCGTTTCTAGAAGCACTTCCCGTGGTGGAGAACATAACACGCTGGTTAATCTGCTTGACGAACGCGTTGTCTCCAGGTCAGAGCATGACTCCCTCTCAATATAGCTGGCTTCTACAACCTTGAAAATAGGGGTAATGGAGCGAATCCGGCTAGAAGAGGGTAATGAACGGGACAATATGGTTCACCTGCCATGATGGAATAGTGTGCGCACTGGTGGCTTCCGATGCACCAGACTCAGACATAAACCGTTTTGCGCCAGCACTACTTTGTCCTCCTGCCCCGAGGAATGAATCCAATAGGAGGAATGTTGATATTCGCGCTCGATAGCATCACTCGGATATCGAGAATACCGGGCTGAGGTTGTTGCAGGTGGAAAGATTTGCTCAATCTGTATCGAAAAAACGTAACTTGATGAATGACCTTTCAACAACTAACCGCCCCTATCCACTGCTGTGACCAGTATAGTCCACCGGATTCGCTCACCGTTAGCCAGTGGCTTCCTCCTTTTTCGTCATCTTTTCCTCTTCTTGACTGGCCCCACTCCAGGTTGCTTGTTGCCGGCAAGCTTTCGACCCTGATTAGCGAGCTTTGCGCACTATTCCTGATTTAGCTGTCGAAGGAACGGATGGACGCTGCGCTAGTTTCATCTCGAATCTCTGATATTAACATTGGCTACAGACTAGCCGATTACGCTCCGGAATCTGGCACACAGGGAGTTTATGGACCGTTCATTGGTGGAACTAGCAAAGCACCATAATTGCCGCGGACCCTGCATTTCAGGCTGCAGCCTTACTAGGATTAGTATAGCTGTCTTCTCGTACTCGTACACTGCAGTACCGGCCTGGAATCTCGGGATCAACGATGGCATCCGCTTCCTCCAGGACTTACGGCTGCTTGTGAAGGCCAATTATAGTGTTGCTTGTTTACGTGCCAATTCAGCGGTACATACAAACGCTTCTCTATCTTGCCCTTTTTGACAATAGGTTTACCCTCGGGAGCGGAGCTTTGCCTTCTTTCCACCGACATGCGCATCCGTTCCATCACCCGCGGAACCCGTCGGCTGATCAGCCACGCACGGCTGGTATAAATTAATCGGCCACTCATGTCGAACTGAGGTTCACGGGAAAACGCAATATTTGAGACAACACCTCAATATGAAACGAGGATCCAGGGTCCTACATTTCCTCCAGGGGCTGTCGGCAGTTATGAACTTTTCGACCGGAAAAGATTCGCAATAGTCGTGAGTATAAGAACCTCGTACCTGCTCACACTGATGTCTACTTGCTCATCATTCCACACTCATTCAAAATCTTACCAACAACACTCCTTCTGTCATTCTTTTCTATTGTTAACAATTAATCATGCACTCGTTTGCTTCTCTTCTCGCCTACGGCCTGGTCGCCGGCGCCACCTTCGCTTCTGCCTCTCCTATCGAAGCTCGAGACAGCTGCACGTTCACCACCGCTGCCGCTGCTAAAGCGGGCAAGGCGAAATGCTCTACTATCACCCTTAACAACATCGAAGTTCCAGCTGGAACCACCCTCGACCTGACCGGTCTCACCAGCGGTACCAAGGTCATCTTCGAGGGCACCACGACCTTCCAGTACGAAGAATGGGCAGGCCCCTTGATCTCCATGAGTGGCGAACATATCACCGTCACTGGTGCCTCCGGCCACCTCATCAATTGCGATGGTGCGCGCTGGTGGGATGGCAAGGGAACCAGCGGAAAGAAGAAGCCCAAGTTCTTTTACGCCCATGGCCTTGACTCCTCGTCTATTACTGGATTAAACATCAAAAACACCCCCCTTATGGCGTTTAGTGTCCAGGCGAATGACATTACGTTTACCGATGTTACCATCAATAATGCGGATGGCGACACCCAGGGTGGACACAACACTGATGCGTTCGATGTTGGCAACTCGGTCGGGGTGAATATCATTAAGCCTTGGGTCCATAACCAGGATGACTGTCTTGCGGTTAACTCTGGCGAGGTAAGCAGCTCTGCATATATGCTTGATTCGTAATTATATTGATATTCTATAGAACATCTGGTTCACCGGCGGCACCTGCATTGGCGGCCACGGTCTCTCCATCGGCTCTGTCGGCGACCGCTCCAACAACGTCGTCAAGAACGTCACCATCGAACACTCCACCGTGAGCAATTCCGAAAACGCCGTCCGAATTAAGACCATCTCTGGCGCCACTGGCTCCGTGTCCGAGATTACGTACTCCAACATCGTCATGTCTGGCATCTCCGATTACGGCGTGGTCATTCAGCAGGATTACGAAGACGGCAAGCCTACGGGTAAGCCGACGAACGGTGTCACTATTCAGGATGTTAAGCTGGAGAGCGTGACTGGTAGCGTGGATAGTGGGGCTACTGAGATCTATCTTCTTTGCGGGTCTGGTAGCTGCTCGGACTGGACCTGGGACGATGTGAAAGTTACCGGGGGGAAGAAGTCCACCGCTTGCAAGAACTTCCCTTCGGTGGCCTCTTGTTAGGCTGCTAGGTTGGTGAGTTGTAGCCCTAGCTGAAATTCGTCTGCTTCGTCTGCTTCGTCTGCTTCGTCTGCTTCGTCTGCTTCGTCTGCTTCGTCTGCTTCGTCTGCTTTGTCTGCTTTGTCTGCTTCGTCCACTTCGTCCACTTCGTCCACTTCGTCCACTTCGACTGGTTAGATGGGCCTTGTAATAGTTTTTAGAGAGAACAGAATATGTACAGTAAGCCTTAGAGGTGGTACCGAGTTGTATATTTATTTAAAATGTTACCTATCGCGTGTCTTTATATTTATAGCCTTTTACATATATACGGAGCTACAGTGGATTATCTTACAGCCCACACTCATCGTGCTGGGAACTACGTGAATGAATGCTCGGTTAGAAGGCCTTGCTCACTGCCACAACCAACCAGGAACCTTGGCAGGTACCATGCTTTGGGCATTTTTGTCTGGCCCTATCTCTTTCCAGATGGTGGTCTGGATGAGTCACGGCACGAGTAGATTGACCGCTACTCCAACCCGCGCATAAAGCATACGCCAGAAGTGCAAGGGATACAAGACAGCCAGCTGTAGAAAGACCATTGGCTATACAAATCGACAAGTACTAAGTAATCGAAACATGACACGAAGATAATAAACACGAATATCAGACAAGATACCTATGAATGTTCGACCATATAATTATTTCGTATCGTTCTGCGCTGGAATGAGACACCACACTGCACAGTCTCCGAGCAAACATTTATTTGTAACCAGTCTCTAACATAGATACCCCGATCCCTCTTTTACACCTTCGCAAACTCCCTCTCCATAAACTCCCTCACAGTAATAAGCGTCTCCCTCCCCTTGCCCCCCTTCGCCTTAAACGCCGCCTTCTTCAACGCCGCAGCCGTCTGGATCTCCGTAGGCCCGTTCCCAAAATACTCCCCATCCCGAAACTGCGAATAAACAAACACATCCCGCTCCTGCTCGCGCCAATACTCCCCTTTCGTATTCATATCATTCGGGTCCGCCAGAACCTCATAGCGGGCCTTTTTGCCAGTGACTATCACCATCACCGTTAGCACCTACCCCATCCACTCATCAGGGTATCAACTCACCAGAAACAAACGTATTCACCACCTCCGCCGACGAAACAATATCACTCGACCCCTGAATCAGGCGTCTATTCCACCGAAGCGGATTAACAAACACCCCATGAACCAAATCTCCAAAGTCATCCTTCATGCTGATCCAGGGGAAATCTTCTTTCCCGCCCCAAAAGGGCGTCTTGTATGTCAGATATCCCTCGGAGTCAGGGAATGTGGGCCATCCGCCGAACAGGTCGGCATAGTCTGGCTCGAGCCAGTTCTCCATGAACCAGGCGGCTACGATGGGGGTTACGGATTTGAAGCTCTTTGTGGTGTAGGCCTGTCGCTCGACTTGGATTTTTACTGTTTTTGTCTCTGTTAGTCAAGTGAGATATAGAATGGGCTATCGAATAAGTAAGGATGTACGTGATACTAACAATCAAGTCCAGGACATTGCACCGCCCCGTTCGTCATTTCCGTGATCGCAAGACCGGAACTATACACTAGATGCTGGACGCCAGATAAGGCGGCGTATTCGATGATGTTGCTGCCTAGGTCGGCGTCGTTGAGGCCTTTGGATAATAGTTCCTAGGAAAGAACAAATCAATACTACTGCCCAGGTGGTTAGATGACAAGGAGAGAGAGAGGGGATACGCACAGGATCTTCCGAGTTCGTATTCACAAACGCCCCCCAACTACCCGAAAACGCATGCTGGAGTTCCTGTCGGTTGAATCCATCGGCCTTGACTAGCTCTGCTCCTAGGGAAGCGAGTTCTTTGGCTTTGCTCGACGATGGGTTCCTGGTTATGGCGCGGACGTGAAAAGTAGGGTTTTGCACGAGGGAGCGGACGACGGAGCTGCCTTGGCGGCCTGACCGAATATATAGATATTTAGTTATGTGTGAAATGAGGGGGTGAGGGAGGTTAAGCACCGGTTGCACCGAAGACGGTGATGATTTTGGTGGAGAGTGTCATGGTGGGGTTGTGTGTCTTGCGATAGCTAAACAATGCGCGGGAGCTGAGATCAATTACTACTACATGAGATGTATATATATATTTATCTTAGCTACTATTCACCAGATGAGTGGTTATGCTACTTGAGTCTAGAACTTTTCACCGCCGTTGTTTTGTGCATACTTCTAGAATGTTGGATTGTCTCACTACGGGTCTAGCCAGTTCAGTGATTTGGCATTTGGGGTTCATGTCTATGCGGGATAAAGCATCGGGGTTCTATCATCATATGACAATGTGCTTGTTATGTGAGGGGGGAGTGACAAGCCTGCTAGACTTAGTCTACTCCGTACTTACGGAGTACAATGTCAACAGTCTTGCGCACAAAAACCGGGTAATAGTTTCTTGCGTGGCAACCAAAGCAAACTTAACCTCCTTGCATGAGAGTGGAGTGTAGATCATTGGATGTATCGTGTGGCTATGTTTGCAGAGTAGCCACCCTAACAAATTGTCCTCAGCCGGGATCTCGCTGTCTGTGCGTCTGGGTAAAGTGTTAGAAGAGGAACTGAGGGTAATGCTTTCCCAGTAATGTACATTAATTGCTTTGCTTTATGATCGAAAATCCGCTCCATCTATATACACCAGTATAGATAATATAAGTACCAAAATAAGACCACGCATTAAATCGCTCAATATGTATCTCAAAAAATAATAATGTAACAAGTATAAGTGTTGTGCAATGGACGGTGAGTATCCAAGTATGGCTTGATAAAGAAAAAGGGGAAAAAGTGACAAGAACAACAAATCGACGTGTGCTTCACCCATCGTAAAAATTCCGCACAACACCACCGGCAAATAACAGTGTTGAGGCTATTGACCCACTGCTTGGTACCCACGACGGGTCGTCCAGTCGCTCTGCCTCCATTGCTTTTTGTACGTTTCCATCTCGGTCGGGTCCACGGCAGCACCCCCCTGACCCTCACCAAGAGCGCGCTCAAGGCGACCTTGGCGGCGTTGGCGCAGGAAGTACAGCACAAAGCCGGCAATACAGAGGGCAGCGAATGCGGCAGCACCGCAGTAGACGCCAATGTGGGCTGCTGTGCCCAGGTCGTCCCATTTCTGGGAGAGCGACTTGGCGGGTGCCTTCGAGATTTCTTTGGCGGCAGTGGAATTTCCACTAGAGATAAGGGCAGTTAGAATGAATATTCCTTTACTCATCTGATGCAGCATCAATGATAGATAACTTACCTAACAACCTTGATACTGTCGTAAGAGCCATTGTGGCCAATGTATTCGTACTCCTTGCCCGAGGAAAAGTCCTGGACACGGATCTTCTGCACCGTCATAGTGAAGGGGAGGTTGGTCCAGTTGACCAAACCACCACCCCATTCGATATTTCCTACCGACTGGGACGGAATACCCACAGGCCAATTGCTGACCTTGACTCTGCACGGCGTTTGGGGATAGTTCTTGCCATAGACGGTGAGGGGTTCGGAGTAGTTGACCGTGCGCCTCAATTCGCCATCAATCCACCACTCCAGACGATCCTTGTCCCAGTATGAAGTGTAGTTGTGGAATTCGGTATCCGCGTTTTCGACGGCATGGTAGCCACCGCGATCACTCGTCGTTGTGTTTCCCTTTCCGAAGAAGTCTGATTGCACCTGACTGGTGTTGTATCCCACCCACTCCCAATCGATCTCGTCCAGATCATCTGATTGCAAAATCACGCTGCTGATGATTCCTGCACCCTTGGCCATCTTGACATGTGCTTCCATGACGCCGAAAAAGATGTAAAAGTTCGACACCAACAAGGTGGAGGCGTTTTCGGTCTTGATGCTAAAGTCTGCTCCCTCCGATGTGTATTCTATTTCCCCCGTCTGCATGTCCCAAAGCTTGTCATCTAGCGTCTCGTTGAACCACCATGTGTGCTCTGTAGACAGCGCCGCGTCGGCGGGGCATGTGGTGTTGAGGGGGTTGCAATCGGTTTCATCGGCGGCCACCAGGTTGGCTAGCGCCCCCAGGAGCCAGGCATGGCGAAGATAGAGCATGACGGCGGATTTGTGAGGAGCGCGTGGTAGGAGTAATGGTGGTATGAGCCGTCTGGGGTGACCCGACTCAGGTGGTGGTGGTGGGTTTGGATGCGGGATGGGGATGGGCGGGTTCGTGGCTGTTCTGGGGGAGGAATGACAGGAAGGGTTTCAGGTTCATGGCTCGTGGCAGGCAGGAAGGAGGAGGAGGAGCCCATTGACGGAGTTATAGCGCTGGAGATAAAAAAAAAAAGTGCCTCTTTGGCTTCTAGCGAGCAAGCTATCGATAGCACAGAAGCAAAGATGGCCGCAGCCAATCAAGGAGCGAGTCGGCACTTAGTCTCCGAGGCATCGGCGGGGGCTAATCCCACTATAGGCAGCTTTCAGGGGCAAGGGCCCAAACCCAACTTTTAAAAATAGGGGCAATCTGCCATTTGTCCCTGAAAAAGGGACACCAGACGGTGTCTCTCGTTCAGCCTGGCTATTGGTAGCCACGATAGATCCACCTGGGACTTTCTTTACCCTTGAAAACTGGTTCTTGCTCGTGTCGCGGAGGACGAAGAGTTTTCCTTCCGTCTCTGCTCAGGAGACAGCTGAGCGGTTGGTCCGAGCCATCCGATGATAATGTTGTTGCAGCCGAGTTGGGGATCTGCTGACATGCAGTCGGACGATCCAATTAAAGCAACACAACTCCATGGCAGCAAGATTACAGGAGTTCGCAATTAAACTTGGGGTCCCTGGGGGCGAGTTGACTCGGAATCAACACTAATGATAACTGGCTGTCGAGGGTTTTTCGGGTCAGTAACTTCTCCCCCGGGGATGGTTGCCCTTTCGAGTCATTTGGATCCATCGCACCAGCCCCTATTGGGACTAGCAAGCAAAACATTTTCCGGAGCCATTCCCAGACAGGAAGTTGAATTTCCTGATTAGTCAGAGCTTGGCGGGCTAGTGCGCAAAGCTTGACCGGGATAGGGTTAGTCGATCTGCCACTTTCCGGGAAGCGGTTTTTGATAGGGTCGGATCTAATTTCGCTGATTACAATTGTTGGCCGACCAGGGGCTGCATGGAAATGTGGGAGCCTGATCCTGAATGCTTGTCTCTCAAGTTGGAGCGCTGTCAGCCTGCGGTTCTTGCACAAGCATATACCAGAAGGCTTGGCTCTTCTGGAACGTTGACTTGGTGAAACATCCGCTTCAGCAGGCAGGTTCTGTTCTTGCAGTACAAATAATTTGGATTAGATTAAGAGGGCGTTCCTACTACTGAGTGTACTACAAAAATGTCCGAAGCAGCCATCTGCTAGGTGACTATAGACACTTAAGATGTTACTGACCGGTGTAATGCTCGACAAAGACAAACAATGCCCTGTCTGACGGGACCAGTGGGAACAACGAAGAACGAGACAGGTCTAATTTTGGAGAGCCACTCTGTGTGATTTCTTTTTTGTGAAATTATGAATTGTAAAGCCATCATTTTCCATGATACTAGTAAGCACCGGGGATATTATATATTCTGACGCCCTTCAAATTCACACGCAAGTCGGCACGAAGATCGTGTAGTACTCATGGCATTCTAAACCTGTGATGGCTAGAAGAACAATCATGATGCTTTCATAGCATTCGGTAATTACTCTAAATGACCAAGCTTCCAAAGACAAACTAGACGCACAGAGATGGGTACATAGAAAGCTTTGGGTACATTGCACCCTCACTCAGATACCCCACCAGATCTGCCCAGGGATATCCGGGTTATCTTCTGTCCAACCTTCATATCTTTAATATCGCCCCAATCCACCTTGACCTGTGGCTCAAAAATAAGACAATGCGTACTTTCTCCAAAATGAAACATTCCAATCTCCAGGCCTTTCTCTCCATAGTCCCCAGGTAACACCGACGTCTCGCACGACCCACGTTCCAAGATCCCCCCAAAACCAGCAACACACGTTACCCGGGTTATCTGGCTCCGCAATCGGTCGGGCGCCTTCGCGGAGTTTTCTGTTTAAGAACCCCTCCTATGAATCGAACTCCCAGTGGGGTTTGCTGGGGTCGCATATGAAGGTTTTCTCGAAATTGCGCATGTTGGAAAGAGCATCGGGGCTGAACCAGCCATTAGGCTCGTCCTTTAGGACAGCTGCTAATTCTGTAGTGTGGAGAAGTCCGCCCCAGTCCTTGAGAGCGTCATGGAAGGCATTGCTGACCTTTGAGTTGAGGAAGAACCGTACCCGGATGGCGTGCGAATGTATGGCTCATGAATCTGGTTTAGGGACTGCTGGCCCAGCGTTGGGTAGATATTGCGGGCGCACTTCGAAAAAGACTGTCTAGTTAGACGATGGAGGTCGCAAGGTCGCTAGGGATGGTTGGATCTCCAGGGCGAGTTTGTGTGAACGTCTCTGTCGACAGTTTGTAGAGATTGGGATCGCTCTCGATCAAGGACTTCAACACGTTGATGCTCGAGTTTATGTTGGTGGATGTGACCTGATATGCAACATTATTGATGAGTCCCTGATGTAGTAATGCGAGCACAGGTGTGTTTGCTATGGCTCAGATATTCAGCCAGCATATAAAAACTTGAACGCGTTAGCTGAGCATTTTCCAGGGCGCCCATGGACTTTTGTGATGTTGATGCTTCCCCTCTTTCTACCCATGAATGAACACGGTTTGAGGCAAGACAGCAGACGCATTGGAGGTCAAGTCCTACAGCGGCGGTAATATTTACCAATTGACTGTTATTCTTGACCAACCCTCTGCAACAATGCAAGATTCACCGGAAACCAAGAAAACAGGCAATCGCCAGCCTATCATCCGAGCCGGGTCCGATGACATGATGGTATGCTTTGGCTTCTGATATTTTAGCTTCTTATTGTGGAACATCCCATTGAGCGCCGAACCTGAAAACAACAAGTCGGAGACTATGGTGACATCAGAACCTAGGCTGGCTGACTCAATGTACAGGAATTTCTGGAACACAAATGACATTTTCTGTGGTCTGATTCTATCATGACCCTACGTCATTTTGCATATTTCCATCAAAGACCGCATAGCTCGAAAGGACTTGGACATGTTTGCTTTAAAAAAGCATGAAAATATGCGGTGAGCTGCACCAAATTCAATGGACGTCCTCGTTGGTATAATGATAAGAACAGATTATCTGAGCAGGTGCCGTGTTACAGTGTTGTAGATGGTATCTGAAGGCCCTTTGATATTAAGTGATCTCTAAGTAGCCAACTTATCATCCTGGCTCGACAGCCAAGACACTCAGTCTCGTTTCCAGACGATAGGTAAATGGCCCTCTTTCCCATAAACGGGATCAAGAACCGGCGTAGATACCGATTCACAGATTAAACGTTTCCTATTTGTTTCCTCCGGTGAGTCAAGTGCCTCCTCGTAGTCCCAAGGCTGAGCTCGGGAATTTTTGTCGTTCTATCACGCCGTCAGTCCAACTAAAGCGAGAACACAATAATATGCTGCTATCAACAGTAGCATTAACGACTTACTAGCGAATACCACCCGATAATCTCATAGTTATCCGAGGTACTAGTGACACAATGTGTAACACCAGCCTGCGTAGACGTAAGTCCGTTAAGAACACCAGCATTTTACTTTATAGTTATATCTTTCCATATAGAGAGAAGAGAGATCATAACGTACAGGAAACACAAACACATCTCCCGCGCGAGCAGTGAACACCACACCAACCTCCTCACCATTGGCATCAAATCCGGGATCGAGGGATGACTTTCCCAGGCGGTATGTACCCGTCCCATGGAGGACTGTATATGCCTCATGGGTGATGGAGTGGTAATGAGGGACGGCTGCCAGTGTATTTTCTGCTATTATCCAGTGGCCTCCATATATCCATTCAGACTGTTCTATGGCATCTGCGGCTCCTTGGGGTGTCTTGTCGATCAAGGCATTCCTGTAGACGAGGACGGGACGAGTTGAGTTGGGGGAGTGGGCTGTTGGAGGGACGGTGAGGGTTTCGGGTGGTACTTTGTTGACGAGCATTCTTGTTTATCCTCGGTGGGAGGGAGGGGTTGATGTAAAAGTGCTAACTAGGTTGTTCTTAGGGAACGATAGAGAAGCAGTGATTCTGATATTACTTTGATATAATAGCAAATATTCTGGAGAAGAGAAGCAGAAAGTGGGATGTACGAGCAGTCATTCTCCCATATCGGATGGGGGTCAATAGGGGTCAGCGGGTGAACTAACCCCAGTATACAAAACTCGCTAGTTGGACTTTTCTGGGACTTAGGAGCCCTGTAGTCCATTCCGATATGCGGAATGTCTTTCCGATTGTTCCACTTAGGGTTTGCAGTGTCTTTAATCATATAAGCTTACAACGCTACGGATGCCATTCCCGAGCCGTGAGAGTACCCCGCATGTAGGGATCCGAACGTGGATAGCATCAGCCGGTGCAGTATATCGCATATATGAGAGAATTACTCCAGGGGCTTTTGTGATTTTTGATATCACCTTAACGTAAAAATAGAGAGGTTAAAGCGAATGCGTTTGAAGGAGGGCATGAAATGAGGTCGTTATTCTGGGGACCGTTCGGATATACCTGTGCCGCACCATATGTCTTTCGATCATGAGTTGGAATGTAAGATCACAAGAGAATTTTTTTTTTTTTACGTTTGAGCTTATTTCGTCTAACTTTTGCTAACCTGCGCGCTTATGCCAGGCTCAAAGCATCACTAACAGGCATAACATACTCTTCCCAGTCATTTAAATCCGTGATAGACGCTGGTGACCTTTCTCGGGAAGACTTTGACAAACAAAAATCGCGGGACTTCCACACCTGCTCGACGACGACACGCGCCCGAGTCACACTAGAAACACTGCTTTTACTCATCTTCATAAGCAGTTCCAAGACAAGCCTTCGTCCGTCCGTCATTTTCCCAGTATCCGGATCTAACATGATCGCAAGGTCAAGAGGATCTAGTTCCACGGCAGCAACAAAAAGAGGCCAGACGACCTGACAAGATGGCTCCATTGCGAGTAGTTCAACAATATCTTTCAATATTTTGCGCACGTAGGTCTTGGTTATGGAATCGGATGGTGTCAAGCCATACAATGCGCAGTTTAGATAGACAATTGAAGTCACTCTCTTTAGCTCGGCAATTCTCTGAATGACCTGGCTGTCTCCATCGATTCGCATCTCCTGTTTGATATCCTTCAATCTGTTGATCAGGGCGGAAGCTCTAACATTAAAAGCTTCGTGACCTTCATCGGCGATGACATGCCGTCTAGACCGACTCAGATCCATGATTGAGAATAAGACAGAGACAAGAGCAGGGCTGCAACCCATCCAAGGATTTATGGTCGTATCTTCTTCACGCCAATAGGTCGATCCAAAAAGCTCCGCTTTTCCACAGGCAGTCCGCCCCATCACGTCCTGGAAAGCGAAGAAAAGCTCCGTGAAAGACGATACTGGGTCTTGCTGTACACCTTGCGTTGCACCTTTCAATAAAATCTGCTGTCGTCGGCGAAGTCGAATGATATCTTTTGCCCCCTGAAGATGTATAATCCACTGCTGATTGCAGTCATCAACAATGTCATATAAACATAAAAACATCATAATGACCAATATTTCAGGGTCTTCTGTGACTATATCCTGGGGATGCGTATTGATACGATGTCGGAGATGGTTCAGAACTCGAGCCTTTAGTTGCAGAGAAAGTTCGCTATACCTTGGGTCGCTCTGGGACCAGTGACAGGCGGCCAGCGCCTGTATTGCCTGCAGAACTGTGGGCGGAGCGGATACACAATAGGGAAGAATGACTGAGGCAAAGGGTGACATGGATAGAGGACTCTGTACTGTTCGAGGACATATCTGGTTCACGTAATAGTCGAACAGTACTTGATTTCCCAGATCATCTAGGGATGGAAATGGTGAGAGGGGTGATTGTAAGTTCTGTAACATTGCTTCTTTTATATCCATTAATTGAGCGGTATCGGGTGGCGATGTTGTGAAAGACGATGCTGGCTCACGAGGCCCCAGCTCCCCAAGGGCCGTTCTAGCATCGACGGCCGGGAGAAGATGTGGTTCGGTGTATCCTTGCTCCTCGGCATAAAGTCGTCGAATCAAGGAAGTATCGTTATTCACGAATGCCCAAGACTGAACCGTCGGGATCGCAACCCATGTAGTGTCTTTGGGGAAAGTCGAATCCCGTCCCGGAGCACCAGTTGGGTGATCAGGAGACTTCCTATTCAGCCTCGACCTGCCAAAGGCGATACCTCGATCACGATAATTTGACTCCCATTTCAGCCGGAATATTGTCTGGCATTGTAGATCCTTTTGCCAGCATCGGGTGCAGATTGGCTTTTTCTCGTCGCATTTAAGCCTGCTCCGTCGGCAGTTTGTGCATCCTTGTTGAGAGCGGGAAGATGTTTTACTGCTGCGTTTGTTCGTCTCCAGGTCCATAGTGGTCAGTCACAGATATCCAACGGTAACTGTTAAGTGCTCATATTGTAATTGTACGACTTTCTGCTTTTAAAGCAAGCTCTGGCGAGCAAAGAGTTCCAGTGCCGGGCACTACGGCAGGTCGATGCGATATTAGAGTTCAGGGTGGGACCGGGGCAGTGGATCTCATTTGCTGGACCCCGTGGGAGTTAAGTGAATTATTCATAAAGAACAGCTTTGCATGGTTCTGATTCATGATGAAAAGGGGAGATTTGTAAGACATGGAAAGGCTTAATAAGCATGCCTTGCTGCCCGTTAACTAAGTTGTAACTAGATGCAAGTTCTTCATCATCACAGTATCCAGGTGGGCGCAATTCATAACCGCAGCTACGGTCGCCCACCGAGCAAACAATACTGGACTGATGCATTGGTCCCACGACAATACATGGTTTAACTTAGGCAGGATAGTGTATACTAATTCCACCAAGCAATCGTGAGACTAGTATAGTTATGAATAGTTGACTTTCCTTTCGGACCTAGCACTTGCATTCCACCCCAGTCGACCCAGACAAGATTGATAGATATCTTACAAGACGAAAGTTCCGTGCCGCCTTCTAAGGAGCACATTCACGAGCGTTGTTTGAAAAGTCCAAATGAGACTACAGTAGCTGATTGTGTCGATAGCGCACGCATCCATTCTGTTATTTACTTGTGTGGGGGCACAGATGCAGGCTCTAATTTGGCTTCACGGGTGGGTACTAGACTAGACAGATCTAGATAGCATTGGGGAGGTATGTTTGACAGCCTTTGTTAAACACCAGAACAAGACGAAAAGGTCTTCTCACAGCAAATTTCTGTATGTTGATTAGTCTGTGGGTAATGGATAAGTCGTCCGAAGTAATGGCTTGATATTGAAGCTACCCTCTATGAACACTCAGCAAGTCCACAGGTCTTGAGCATGTTCAATGAATAGACTCCCTATGAGGTGGTAAAGATGTGACCATGCTTGTCTCTTATACGGAGAGTGCCTCTATGACCTCTAGGAGGCATGCGTAAGCACAGCTCCGACCATGGTCGGGATGGCTATAAACGGATCGTCGTTATCGACATGAAGGACAGAGAAGACGGCCAAGAGGCTAGGCAAAGCTTGTCCCAACCAAATCTATAGCTAAAGATAGGGGCATTAGCGGGGTATATGTGCGATAAGGCTGAACAACTCTTGTGTTCTGAGCGTCGGGTTAAACCATCCGGAGAAATGAGGAAGTCACGGTTGTCCAATACAGTGGTGGTGAGGTGACACTCCATGTGCCTGAGATATGAAGAGTATTAACGCTCGATATTAAATTGATAAGAAATGACCTGGTGACTCATGGTGACAAGGTGATGAAGGCGCAGCAGGGGGACGTGCGCTGAGTTGGAAAGAGGTGGTGCTGACGACGGTATGCCGTGGTTTGATAGCGAGACGTGACACCGGATGTTGTGTGAGGTGTGATGCTCGGATGAACTGTGCTACTTGGCTAGTTTTGCCAAACTCGTCCTTGGATATAATGGAGGTTTGCCCCCTCGAAGCTTAGCGCCATTGAAGGTTCCCATTGCGAATATGCTGACCGCCTCAGGCAGCGAGGAGAACACGCAACGGACGCGAGCTGGCCAATCAGGGGGGTTCCATCACATGGCCGGCCAGAATCCCGGCATTTTTCTATTGTTTCCCGTTCGATCTCCGCGTCTGCCTCACTTTCCATCAGAGTCCAGATCCTGTCCATTCATTTGACAGGTTCCAATCATCTTCATCCATTCTGAGTCATGCAGGCCAACTTCAATTTCTTATCGGCTTCCTTCGGACGCGTTGAGTCACGTCTGCTCCGTCGGGCTCCCGGACAGGCATCGCGCGGGGGAGCGGCTTATCACTGGCAGACTAATCGTATTCGCTGACTGCAGTAGCGCCGTCCGTTCGCCATGCACGATAAATTAGCTCGCCATCTTCTGTTCATCTTTTTAAATCCCAGGGCCCTTCTTTTTGCCATTCTCGACACAGAGAAAACACCAATTTCAACAGTCCTGTCCGAACGATGGTGCCTTCCATCGCCCCTGGAGAGGCAGCTGTTGTTCTCTTTGTCTTGATTTCGTTGGGGACCATCCCGCCGGCCAAGAGATTGATCAAGGCGAGATGGAAACACGCGAACCCGGACGACATCCGGTATGAGGATAAAGATGGAATTGCCACAAAAGAATCCACCTCTCAGTTGTCAAACCAGCGCCCTTTCGTTGCTATTTTTTTGCTCGGTCTTTGTGGATTAGGTCTGTCTTTTGCAAACTTGATCATTGCGGCAATTAGCATCCATGGGAGAAAGGGACCTGCCTCACTAGGAATCTGGCTGCTGCCGCCAGCATGGGTGCGTGCGTCGACACTCTCCCACCACCGGAGAGGTCACATTGGGAATGGACTGCTGACAATTCATAGCTATTTCTGTTGGTGCAATTCACAGACTCAATTACCCAGACACACCCAGTTGCGAGATTCGAGAGCGTGATATGGAAGCAGGCAACCATTGTTCTGATTGGGGGTATTGCTCTCTCCGTTCTCGCAAGCGAAAATGTCCCCGGCGGGAGTCGACCTAGCATTACAGCTATCCTGACTGGGGTACAGGTGCCTACTCTTCTGGCCCTGGTTGGTGCTATATGGTGCGTGGAACGGCGCCCGGCTGTCTTTAGCCCTGACAGCAAGGAAATCGACCGAGAGATGACCGTCAACCTCTGGAACCGATTGACATTCCGATGGGCTCCTGAGATCATGTCCGAAGGCGCCAAAGAAGCATTAGAATCTGAAGCTCTTCCGACTATGAATCATGCTGTCCGTTCCAAAGAAGCCTCGGACGAATTTAGTGCCATGGCCTTGACAGACGCCCAGCCACTGTGGATCCGCATCTTTTGGCAGTTTCGGGTACAGCTTCTGCGGCAATGGATCGCAGTTCTCGTTTCAAACTTTTTCGACGTCGGCCCATCTTTCGCAACTTTACAACTCCTTCAATACCTCGAGTCACGAGAGAATTCGGACGTACGTGATCCATCTGCCTGGAGATATGTCATGTTGATTGCACTGGCTGCTATGGGCACCAATTTGGTGGACTCGCGTATCATGTGGTGGGAAAAAGGCTATATCGTCGTTGCTCTGCGGTCGACCTTGACATCATTAGTGTATCGTAAATTGTTGCGAAAGAAATTGAGTACCGACCCTGCGAAGGTTGAAGAGATTGGAACTGAAGAGGTATCAGACCCCCGGCCCCTGTGCCTATGTCTTACTAATCTTGCTTCACCCATAGGCTGGCCAGGATGGTCCCTCCAAGTCAGAACAAGACGTCATCAATATGTTTGCAGTCGACTGTAACCAAATCGCCATATTTGCGTCCGAAAGCTCCCAGTGTGTAAACATTGTGGGTAAAATGCTGGTGACAGTGGCATTTTTGTGGCTGCTCATCGGCTGGCAAAGCTTGTGTGCTGGTCTACTGGGTATTGCGGTTCTTTTCCCTATCAACCGAGCTTTAGCGGAGAGGTATGGGAGAAAGCAGAAGGCCCTGATGGAAATCCGGGATAAACGAACTACAATGACCACAGAAGCTCTGCATGGTATCCGACAAATCAAATTCTCCGCTGCCGAAGATGTGTGGTCGGAGAAGCTCGAACGTGTTCGTGAAGAGGAGTTGTCGGTTCTGTGGAGCAGCAGGCTCGATAATATCTACATGACGATCGGCTCGGAGTTTACCCCCATCGTTCTAACAGCATTGTCTCTGACGACATACTCTTACATCCACGGAAGCTTACTGCCTTCTGTAGCCTTTACAGCGATCAGTCTATTCATTCAGCTTGAAGGCATTGTTGGGCAGATTCCTTACTTATTGGTATCAGTCATCACCGCCAAGGTGAGTTCCGACAGAATCGACGGATTTCTCCGCACACCAGAGCAAGAGGAAAACACCCATCCGGGTGAGGTCATTTCATTCCATAATGCCTCTGTGAGCTTCCCCTGCGATGCTAAGGATGCATCAGCGGACCGTTTCGCATTGCGCAATCTCAACTTGGTATTCCCCAACAATGCGCTCAGTGTTATCTCGGGGCCGACAGGATCAGGAAAGTCTTTACTGCTGGCGGCTATTTTGGGAGAGGTAGAGGTGTTGGGCGGCTACGTCCATGTCCCGCGAGATGCCTCTCCCATTGAGCACTTCGATAACAAGGCAAATGCGGCCAACTGGATTTTGCCAACGGCTATTGCCTTTGTTGCCCAAACTCCCTGGATTGAGAATGCCACGATCAAGAACAATATCCTCTTTGGTTTACCCTTTGATCCGGTCAGATATGAGCAGGTACTACAAGCATGCGCATTGACTACTGACCTGGCCTTGTTCGAGGATGGTGATGAGACAGAAGTGGGCGCTCAGGGAATCAGTCTCAGCGGCGGACAAAAATGGCGGTTGAGTCTGGCACGTGCCATCTATTCACGCGCAGGAATCATCATCATGGACGACGTTTTCAGCGCTCTCGACGCTCACGTAGGCAAGCATGTCTATGAAAACGCAGTCATGGGCAAGCTTGCAGAGGGCAGAACTCGGATACTCGCCACCCACCATGTGTCGCTGTGTTTGTCTGGAGCGAAGTATGCGGTCAGTCTCTCCGCTGACGGAACGCTTAAGCACGCAGGTTCCGTGGAGCAGCTAGAGGCGGAAGGGGAGCTCGATTCTCTCCAAGAATCTGCTAATAGGGAGATCTTGATTGAGGAAGAAGAAGGACTGACGGTGCCGACTGACTCTGCCACTATTGCGCCCAAGGCTCCCCCAAAGAAGCTTATTGAGGCGGAAAAGAGAGCGACCGGTCGCGTCGAGATGTCAGTCTATTCTGGTTATCTCAAAGCAACCGGAGGGTGGCCATTTTGGATCCTACTTTCTTTTCTATTTGCATTATTTCAGGCATTGATTTTGTCTCGAAACTACTGGATACGAATTTGGGCGGATGCGTTTGGCGATGAGCAGGGAGTCGCTCAATATACGGCATGCCCACACCACAACAGCCTGCAGATGCAGCTGGCAGGCTATTCAACATCAACGCACAAACTTTGCATGAACACCTCCAGTAGTCTCCCAATCAACGTTCAGAACAGAAGCTTGTGGTTTTACCTGGGGATGTATTGCGCCATCTCCGTCGTGTCAGTGATGGTCGCGGTCACCCGGTTATTCAACCTATATTCTGGAGCCGTCCGCGCATCACGGAGAATATTCCACGATATGCTTCACAGTGTTTTCCACGCGCCACTTCGATGGTTCGACACAGTTCCCACGGGAAGAATTCTAAACCGTTTTACAGGAGACTTCACCCTCTTGGACTCCCAGCTCCCGCAGATGTTCTATTACTTTGCCGCTACGCTCTGGGAATTGGTCGGTATATTGGTTGCAGCCATCTTCATTTCCCGGTTTATGGTCTTGGTTGCGATCATACTATTGGCATCTTGCGCCTTTATAGCACGGAGCTACATTGCTGCTGCACGAAACATCAGGCGCATCGAATCCAACAGCAAGTCGCCGGTCATATCACATTTTGCTGCATCCTTAACTGGGCTCTCCACTATTCGAGCATTTTCCAAAACCGAAGAATTTACTCGACGAATGTACAATCTCATCGACACGTACGCTGCTTGTACATGGTATGCTTGCTATATGGGCAGCTGGCTCCATCTTCATGTGGGACTTGTGGCCGCTTTGTTCCCAGTCACCGTGGCTGCCTTCGTGATAAACACCCCTGGCATCGACGCTAGCTTGGCTGGGTTCGCCCTCTCCTTCTCGCTAAGCTTCACCTTTTTGACTTCCTTTACTATTCAAATTTCCACAAGAGTTGAGCTGTTCATGAATGCAACAGAGCGCATCTTCGAGTATCGAGACTTGCGGATCGAGAACCCAGACGGGACCAGCGTTAGGGCTAGCTGGCCCGAGACGGGTAGAATAGAGGTAAATGAGCTAGAGGTCGGTTACGCAGAAGGGCTACCATCGATCCTGAAGGGCCTGACTTTCACTGCGGAGCCAAACCAAAGGATTGGGGTCGTCGGTCGGACGGGTGCTGGTAAGTTGCCTGCAGCATTCCCTGTTCTTCTTCTTATACTAACAATGACAGGCAAATCCACTTTATCGCTTGCACTTTTCCGTTTCTTGGACACCCGTAAGGGCAGTGTCGTCATCGACGGAGTTGACATTGCCAACATTCGACTGCACGACCTCCGTACCCGCCTAGCCATCATTCCCCAAGACCCTGTCCTTTTCTCTGGCACCATCCGGTCCAACCTCGACCCTTTAAATCAATACAGCGACCAGGAAGTGCGAGAAGCTTTAGCGCGTGTCCACCTCATCCCCTCCGGAAGCAGCACGCCACTGTTGAAGAACGACGAGGATGACCACTCTGGTGCTAGTTCCACCATTGCCGCTTCCGAGCAGAACGGAAACACCAACATATTCCAGTCCTTATCCTCGCCAGTTTCTTCGGGTGGATCGAACCTGTCACAGGGACAGAAACAGCTGCTCTGTCTGGCGCGCGCTATTCTGTCCCGACCCAAGATTCTGATTCTCGATGAGGCTACTTCCGCGGTGGATATGGAGACTGACATCCTGATCCAGCGGTCGATTCGAGAGGCGTTCACGAACACTACGCTGCTAGTGATTGCACACCGTCTCAGTACCGTGGCCGACTTTGACCGCATCCTGGTCATGAAGGATGGCGTTGCAGCGGAATTTGGAAGTCCTGGAGAGTTGGTGGAAAAGGATGAAGGCCTATTTCAGGATATGGTCAATAAAAGTGGCGAAGCGGAAGAGTTGAGGCGGATGATGTTGGCGTCATAAACCATAAGCATCATATTGTAGATTGTTGATGCTTTTCACTCCCTAGAGTTATTCGCGCATTTTCACAGTACGCTACCCTTGAAGTTTCTTGCATTCACAAAAAAGAGATACACATTTGAAGTTCGAAGTACCTTGTCCAATTCAATTTTGCAATGAAGATTCGTTAGCCGCGCATATGACTAAATGGCACCATAGCAATGTAGGAATCAGTGAATATGGGGTAATAGTAGCGCATTTAGGCATTCGGAATGCATTTGAATGTTGATAGGAAAACATGGGCGGGTCTAAGGATGAACGGTGCCAGACTGCCTATACAGACAAGATATCTTGTAAAGAAATCCACGACCGAGAAGATAAGTAGGATAAACGAGATGATTCCAGGATCAATCATGCCTGGATATGTTTTCAAAGTCCATAAATACATCCATTATGTTACTTGAGCTCAGTCATGGAGCATATTATGGTTGCTTGCAATTGACTGAACTCACACATCAACCCGGGAGGTGTTCGGTAAGCTTGATAATATTGACATCTCTTCCCCACTTTCTTTGAGAAGCTCAGCTACTTGTTTGTACCTCAGGCAATCTTATCATGTGTAAGGGCGGTGAAAGAGACCCCTTGCATGGCCACTGACTGGGCGATATAATGCAATCATTATTGGCCTCTCTGGCTCGTATATATAAATTAATACGTCTTCTATATCCCCAAATGTACTCTTCAATAATCATCCACAGGCACCAACTAATAAAGGGCTTTGCACTCAAAATTGGCCGCATCATCAATGTCTCCTGACCCCACGTACTGGGCCAATTTGGGATAAGCGCATATCGGCCGTTGTTTGTCAATGGTCCTGGAGGTATACTCAACGCTACTATTGAAGCGAGACCCAATAATATAGTCGGGTGCAGTGCCGTTCTCAACCCAGTTGATTAAGGCCAGAAAAATGTCGTGCTTTGCATCTTGGTAGCCTGGGACACTGTAAAGAGACGAGCTCAGCGTGCTCGCCTGCGTCGGCCCGGCGATGTACCACGGCGCGCCCATTGTGGATGGTGTATGATAGCAGTGTCTGGAGAAGTCAGCTCGTAATCCCATGTTGGTCTAATGTGCACTCACTCCATGCCAGGGATTGCGAAGAAGCGATAGAAGTCATCGATATCAATGCCCTGCGGGGCAAGCGTGGCGGCCATGTGGTCGCGGTAATAGAGGCCGATACCGGGAGGTACAATGGCGTCGGAGTGACCATGGTAGTGAATGAGCTTCCCTCCGTGGCGGTAGAACTCGGCCAGGTCATAGCTGTTGGCGGACGAATTACCCGGGTCAGTCTGATCGGCGTACTGCACCACGCTATAATCGAAGTCCTGCACAGTAAAGTTGGCGAGGCCAAGGATATGTTGAGGATACCACAGCTGCGAGTCTTCGTTGCCGACACTGCCGTTGCCGATGACGCCGCTCTCGTTCCACATTGCTTCGCTGCCGTAATGCGGATGCGTGTACACAAAAGTTTGATTTGTTTCCACCCAGTCGTTGTAGATCTTATGCAGTGTTTCTATCTGGGGTCCTGTCAAGCAACTGGTGTTCTTCGTCTCAGTACAGAGCAAAGGCAGGTAGTCGAAATGACAGCCTAGTGGATCGGAAATGATGTTGTCGACCAGTCCGTCTTGAGGATCGCACTGACGGATTGCCTCTGCTCCGATGACTGCGAACATCTCCATTGGGATTGTATGATCTGATCCCTGAGGTGCCTGATAGGTCGTCTGCTTGAGATTGTATAGCTGTTGGTGGGTAGTCCACCATGCCGGGCAGGCAGCAATCACCCCGTCATAGTCCCGCGGAAACTTCTGTGTCTCTTTCATGGCCTGGCGGCCACCGGTGGAGCAGCCGGCGAAGTAGTTATATTTGGGCTTTTGACCATAGAACCTCTCGACGAGGAACTTGCCCAGCACGCTAGTGAGATGGTTGGCACGCCAGGCCCAGTCGTTGATAGACTCTGGATTCTTCCACCAGTCTCCATCCATGTCGGAGCCCGTGTGGCCCGTGTCAGTGGCTACAGAGGCGAAGCCATACCGTAGTCCCACAGCCTAGTAGTTCGATCAATCTACGATCTACTTGTAATTGAGGACGAAGCTGTTACATACCATATCAACCCAGTTGATGTCTTCGCCTTCCTGCGCAGCGTGACTGTTCGGGTTAAGTTAGTACTGGATATCCTCTCAATAGGTCAGAGTCACTTACAAGAATCTTTCATTCCATGTGTCAGGCAGAAAGACGCCAAAGCTAAAGTGGGTGTTCACATCTGTGGTCGCATTGACCTGGATGGCACAGGCCGCTGGCAACTGCGTGGGATTGGTGACGGAGCTGATGTTGGGGTTCACAAACGTCGAATTCTCCGCATAGTGTCGGGCGTAAACTACGCGTGCAGCGGTACCATTGGCGTCCAAGAAGGCTTGAAAGGTCTCAATGGAGCAGTTATTCCTAGCCAAGGTAGGTGGGAGAACGGCGAGAAGGAAAGTAACAAGATATAGGAACTGTAGTGCCATGGTCACGATTCATATAATAATGAAGCTTGCAGATGATCTAGAGGTTAGAACCACCTCCATTTGTTGAACATTATATACTTGCCCTGTTTCTCACTGTGACGACACAGTCCATTCCCCATTGTTGACATCCCGACTGGTACATCAGCCCATTTCCGTATTGCGGGGATACTCCGGGGAAACTCTGCAGGACGGAAACGCATGCATGATCCTGTTGGATGTTTGCCCGCAAAATGAGGGCCTCTGCGGCCGCCAACCTGCGGAGTCTTTCCCGCATTGGGATTCACAGATCAACAGTGCGGACGCAGACAACATATAAGGCAGCAACTGGGACGGGAAAGCAACAGCTTCCATGCATCTCAACCCACAGCAGTCACTACAGAATGAGGCATTCCCCGCTCAGGATGGCTGCCATGGCGTCACTGCTGCTGCTGGCTCTTCCGGCCGGGGCAAAAGCTTCATCCGCTCCGACAAGCCTTTTGTTTCAGAACGACGGAAACTGGACTGCTCATGGGGAGCGACCAAGTGCTCTGCTAGTGCACACACCTGCCGGCCGTCGTCAGGCAGAAACAGTCTGTGCCGAATATGAGGAGCAACTGCTGCGATGCGATGATGTACACCATTTCCGCCAGTCCTTCCAGTACCAGCAGTATCTAGGTACTCTAACTAACGATACGCTGCTCTGGACTGCTTGCAGTACACCAGTCACTCTTTCTGGTACCTCTGCCACCGATAATGTCTCTTCGGATGGAGAGTGGCCTTTCGTCTGCACAAACTCGGCTCCACTGGTTGATCGTGTCGACACCGATTACTCCTCCTTCCCTCGGGTTAATGTCACGGCAGGTAACATTACCTTCGAAGGCCTCCGTGATCATTTGACTTTTCGATTTGCTGGTATTCCGTTTGCGCAGCCGCCAATTGGCACACGCCGCTTCCAGTATGCCGAAGCTTGGGATGCGACCAATGTAAGTTACGTCAATGCAACTCAATACAGCCCCGCCTGTCTGCAGTTCGGTTACTTTGACGGAAATAGCTATGATTTGAACCCCTGGGGTAATGATGAGAATTGCCTTTATTTGAATGTATATACTCCCTTTCTTCCGGGCGATACGGACGTGCCCGAGGATCAACTGAAGCCTGTCCTCTTCTGGATCCATGGCGGTGGCTTCTCTCAAGGCACCGGCTCGGACCTAACCTTCGATGGAGGAAGTCTAACTTCACGCTCGGATGTGGTCATCGTCACCTCTAACTACCGCTTGAATATTTTCGGGTACTTATCACTCGATGATGGCACCATCCCTGGAAACTACTGGATGTCCGATAACATCGCTGCTCTTCGGTGGGTGCAACAATATATCCGCGGGTTCGGGGGAAACCCAAACAATGTTACCATCTTTGGGCAGTCAGCTGGTGGCGCCAACTGCATCGAGCTTGTTGCTTCTCCTCAAGCTGCTGGTTTATTTCAGGGCAGTATCCAGCAGTCAGCAGGCAACGGTCGCTTTAGCACCCAGAGCGCAATAGCCGAGCTAGCTGAGCCCTACCTTAGCCCATACTGCAACGAGACAGGCGCTGCCCGGCTTGCCTGCCTGCAGCGACTGCCTTCATCAGTGCTCCTGAACGCCAGCGCCGACATCTTCTTCACTCCAGTGATCGATCCTGTATATCTACCAGATGCACCTATGGCTCTAGTCGCCCAAGGAAGCTCTTACATTAACTCCGTACGGATGATGTCCACCCTGATGCCCGAGGAATGTCAGTCGCTGACCACAACCACTCTCGCACCCAATATGACCGACTTTCAGACCGCGCTCGACCTGCTCATCCCAGGGGGCTGGATCGATCAAGAACAGGCAGATCACATTATCCCCTCAGGCCTGTGGCTTATTAGCAACGAGACCTTTCACAACGGGTCAACTTCATACTCCAGCGTATACAACGCTAGTGTCAAGATCGCCACCGAAAATAACCAAGAGTGCCCGAATGGCGCCTACGCTATGGTGGGTGCCGCCACGGTCGCTTTCCCTAGTATGCACGTGGCCTATCATCAGCGCGGATACGCTCTCTCCTACTATGATTTCTATGACCTGTGCACGTTTCCTGTCGGAAAGCCGGACACACCATATTATCGGTGCCACTCTAGTGACTTGTACGAGGTATTTGGGACTTACTACATTTACGATCAGCCGATTCGGGTTCCCGAGGATATCTACTATACCAATGCGGTGCAGGACATGTGGGGGTCGTTTGCGCGAACGGGTGATCCTAATGTTGCGAGGGAGTATCTGATAGCGCGCGGTTACAACACCACCTTAGAGTTCTTTGCAGGCTGGCGTTGGCCGGAGTTTACGGCGTCAAATATGGTCCTGGCTGATTTGCAATATCCGCGGCCAGGGTATACGGATGTGCCCGATCTGGAGCATTGTCGGTATCTAGCTAGTGTGCAGTATTGATTCAGAGATAAGTAACATGTCCCTACACTATGCAGTATGAATCTCGACTAGGCTTGCGGTCAGCTGTGAAACGGGGTGTGGTCCCTGGGCAGGCTTCGAAAATGTGGCAAGTTAGATCGCACTCCAGAGGGGGCTGCCAGAGGGGTTTCCTAAGAATGTTAAGCTCAGATAGGCCAATTGAGCTACAAGAGCCATCTAGTGATTTGATGTCTCATTTCCTAGGTCCACGGAGTAAAACCCAAAGGCTGTGCTGGGCACTCTTGGTCCAGAGTAGTTCACAGCACAAGTGAGGTACGCTACTCCGTAGTGCATCTGTCATGAACGTTAGCAGCCTATCATAACGAACCACATCTTAGCTATGCCTGCATACCCCACTCTAGCAAGAAAACCAAGCAATGGCAAGGGCGATGAGGAATATTGCTTTTTCTATAGAAAACTAATTGTTGGCATATCCCCGCCCGTGGCCGGCATTGCGCTGACCAGAGTTTTCTTTCTCTTTTGCCTGTCCAATTCCACTCTGTTACTCTACTATAGCACCCGATGATGACCCGTTCATCATGATAGCATATACATATTCAGCACTTCCACCAGGGTCGTTCACTCGCATGATCCGTCTCTTGCCACAAAGAGAAAGAAATGCCCCCATCGAGTGCATACTTATCAACTACGATCTTTCAGTGTCAGAAAGCCGAAACCATCTTTACGAGGCACTTTCCTATACGTGGGGTAGCAATGATAAGCCGCAAGCAGTTCTGATTGGTGGAAGTCTTCTGCCTGTGACTGAGAATCTTCACACTGCATTGTCGTACCTTCGGGACCACCAATTGGAGAGAACATTGTGGGTTGATGCGATCTGCATCAACCAAGAAGACGAAGATGAGAAGAATACACATATTCCGCTTATGAGAGCCATCTACGCACAGGCCGATCGAGTCATTGTCTGGCTTGGGGAGCCAGACCATGCTGGCCCCAATGCACTTGACACGATCCATCAACTCGCAGAGAACAAAGTGTTGCTTTATGCAGGTACCGAAAGCGTTGATTTGTCAGAAGCGGATCATGTGGCCTGTATGAGACTGCTAAGACATGATTGGTTTCGCCGTATCTGGGTAAGCTGGGGTTTGAACGTTTTCACAAGTTAGTGCACAACTAATTCCCAGCAGGTGCTACAAGAAGTTGGTGTTGCTCGATCAATTATGTTTCGGTGTGGCCTAGTTCAGGTCAACGGCTATTCGTTCTGTGAAGGCCTTAGCAGACTAAAGCTGTCACTACTACCAGACCACGTGCTCACAGTCATCCCTCTTGTCCGAAGTTCAATTATTCGGCCACGCAACTCACGAAAACTGCCAGGTAATCTCCCTTTAGGAGAGCTGATCGACATGTATCATACCCACTTCGCAACAGTTCCACACGACAAGATATATGCGTTGCTAGGGTTGTGCTCGGATGATCTTAAAACACCCTGCTTAAGACCAAACTATCGGCTTGCATTCAGTGCTGTTGTTAAGCAGATCGTAAACTATATCTTCATGGGAAATCATACTGTGGCAGTTCTGCCTGACACTAACATAGCTGTGATCAAAGGCAAAGGGTGGATTTTGGGCCATATCGTGTCAGTCGAAAGAAGCACACCCCTTCATGACTACCAGACTATTGGTATTGGCTTCCATGAGAATGCCTTGGGGATGTTCTTTGAAACTCAGTGGGGAAATAAATGGGTAATTCACGCTTCAGCAACATTAATTCAGGTCTATGATATTGTGTGCTTCTTGCATAATGCTCCAAAGCCAACAATCATTAGACTGGGGAAAGGGAAAATCAGTGTTGTCGTGAGTATGGCAACACCAGACATGGTCAAAAAGAAAACCGGATACGAATCCTTTCGTCGACACTCCAAGACGAAGATATCAGACCTACGGAAGCAATTCCAACTCATATATGCGCCACCTATTGACCTTTTCTTCACTTGGGACATCAGTCCACCTGCCAGAGAGAGCAGGAGTGAATTAACTAGTCTGAAAGTGCCAACCTCTACTACTTCTAGCAGCCTAGGACAGACATTGGAGGGAAAAGAGCAGGAATACGGATGTCTGAAACTCATTTTAGAAGACATTATTGTGAATATACTGAAATCTGATGACTTTGAAGCGCAGTTCGAACCGATGAAGCGACTTTTGTGTCAGACTCAGGTCCAAATACCGGTCAGTGAAAGAGTGCTCGAGGCAGCAGCAGCACGTTATGACATCGCATATAAACTCCTAAAGATTCTTCTTGACGACCAACGGAAGAGAGCATCAATAATAGAAATTTCAGTCAGAAATGCAACAAGCATCTATGAGCTCATGGGTATTCTTTTTCTCCGCACGGCCGATTCTTACATCACTGAACGGGTGATCGATGAAACAAGTCAAAATCCACAAGGAAATTCGATTATCAAACTTTTTTACCAGTATCAAAAGAGCCTTCCAGTCTCTGAACATGCAGTCGAGAATGCAGTGAAACATACCTTTGGACTTGATATTATTTTACTGTTTTACTACTACCATCAGAACAGCCTTCCAATCTCTGAACGTGCAGTTCAAAATGCAGTAGAACACATTGATGGACTTGATATCCTTCGTCTGTTCTACCAACATCAAACGTGTCTACCAATCTCTGAACATGCAGTCCAAAATGTAGTGGAACATGTCAAAGGACTTGATATCCTTTGTCTGTTCTACCAACACCAAGACAATCTACCTATCTCTGAACATGCAGTCCAAAATGTAGTGGGACATGTTAAAGGACTTGATATCCTTCGTTTGTTCTACCAACATCAAACGTGTCTACCCATCTCTGAAGAGGCAGTTGAAACTGCAGTGCACTATCCTAACGGGATTGAGATCCTTCGTCTGTTTTACCAACACCAAGACAATCTACCAATCTCTGAGGAGGCTGTTGAAACCGCAGTGCACTATCCTGATGGAATTGAGATCCTTCGTCTATTTTACCAACATCAAACGTGTCTACCCATCTCTGAAGAGGCAGTTGAAACTGCAGTGCACTATCCTGATGGGATTGAGATCCTTCGTCTGTTTTATCAACACCAACACAACCTACCAATCTCTGAAGAGGTCATCGAAGCTGCAGTCAAGTACAACGATCGACTTGAGATCCTTCGTCTGTTTTACCAACACCAAGACACTCTACCATTCTCTGAAGATCTGTTGAATGCGGTAGTACAACTCCCCGACGGAACCGAACTTTTGCAGTTTTTGTTCAAGCAACAAAGCTGTCCACCCATCTCTGCAAGTACAATCCAAAACGCAATCTTATCACCACATGCACTTAAAAAAGTACATCTTCTACAGCAGTACTATCAAGAGAGATTCCCGATTTCTGAGGCGGTGGTCACTGCAGTAATGAACCATACTGACGGACCAAATTCTGTGAGGCAGCGCTACCAGCAAGACAAAGGCTTACCGATTTCTAAGGAAACGGTTAGTACAGCTATTATGGATTCAAATTGCTTCGAAAATTTAAATTTTCTTTACAAATTGCAGAAGAGCCTCCCGATCAATAAAGCGGCGGTAGAGTTCATAGTAATGGAGCTCTTGGAACCTGGAGATGAAGGATCACGTTTGCGGGATTTGACGGGCGACAACACGGAGTATGAATATCGTAGGAAGTGTCTAAAGCTTATCTATCAGCATCAAAGTGATGTGGTTCTTAGGGCGGCAAAGGACTCCATAGTCAAGGATAAAATTATACACATGCTGCGCGAATTTGACGAGCAAGAAAATGAGTGACCATGTCGCCCGTGAAGGACGAGTTTAGTGCGAGCCACAAGATGAACAGATAGAATGGATGGAATGTGACACGCAGAAGAATAGTGGGATATGTTTCCTCCTAACTATTCCTTATAATCTCGCCCGTCCCTGTTCTTAGTTTTCTTTTTCTTTTCTCTTTATTCTTGAACGAGGACGTATGCTGCCATGCCACTGGCACCTGTACCTTAGTCTCAATATGCCCACTAACAAATTTTATAATTCGCATTACTGAAGCCACTATCTTACTGCTTATCGCTAGAAACTCATAGAAATATGACCCGAAATCACCTCCATACTGGAAACATTATACGACGAAACCATCCTTCCTTCTTCAAAGCTAAAATATACTATGCCCCCTTTAACAATGCGCCCCCATCACTCCCAAGTCTTTGTCCCGTGACGAACCCATCCTTCATACACCAAATATACGCCTCTGCAACATCCTCTGGTCTCCCCACCTTCCCAGTCAACGTCCCCCTCCTAAAAGCCTCCATATATGCTTCTCTCGCAGGTCCTAACCTTTCAAATATCTCCGTCTCGACAGCACCCGGTGCAACCACGTTCACACGGATAGGGGCCAACTCCACCGCCAATCCCCTTGTCAAGCCTTCGAGCGCTGAACCCACTGCCGCACCACCCACCGCCAACCCCGCCGCGGGTCTGGCCGCCATTAACCCTGAGGTGAAGGTTATGGATGAGGTATGATGATTAACCAAGTATTTCTTCGCATGTTTACCAATCAACATTGGGGCAAGTAGCCGGAGAGTGCTCAAGGCTAAGAAACTAGAGGCGGTGGTTTCGGAAGAAGCAATAGGAATCCGTGGGGGTGGAGTACCAGCGGTGTAGATTATATGGTTTAGTAATACTCGCTCAATAGTATCATCATTACTTCTAGCAGGAGAAGTGGTATTGGGGAAGAGCAAAGGTGACGTAGCGTAGTCGAGGAGGGAAAGAAGGTTCTGTTTGTGTGTGGCTTGGTCGCCTAGGTCACAGGGTCTGCCGGTGATGTGGTCGGTGTAGACATTGTCTGGATAGAGAGTTTGGAGACGAGAGATGGTGGATGAGACTCTCTGGGAATTTGAGCTGGAGATGATGATATAGGCGCCGTGTTCCAGGGCTGCACGGGCGACTGAGAAGCCGATGCCGGACGTGCCGCCGATTATGAGGACACGGGTGTTGGCGAGCTTGTTGATGGAGATGAGGCTTGGGGTTGCCATATTATTATATAGAGAGAATCTTACGGACTGATTAAATGCATGAAGTCAGGGGAATGAATGGGGGCAGGATTCCTTGTATCGGTGTGGGCTTTATATGCTTCGAATGTATGACAGACACGTCGGCGGGACTCGGGTTCTTTTTGCGGAGGTCTACGCGGGCCCGGTGGGTTCTACCATATGCAGAGTAACTTTAAGGTTACATTTTGACTATTGATACAGGAGTTATTCCTTCAACATTGAGTGTTTGCCTTTCTGCATGACATTTGTATAGGGATAGGTGAATCCCGGTTCATGTGCTCAAACCAGTAAATGCAGGCTGATGTGTTTCCCCAAGGATCTGCGGGCTTTGAACATATCACATGGTGATTTCTCTTCGAAATTCGTGTCAGGGGCGGAATCCCAGCTATGGAGTGGGAGATATCGCGCCTATAATGGAAAAAATCAATCGGCCTCAACGCATGATTTTTCCTTAGCCCCAGCGGAAGGCGCTTCCCCGAACTCTTAGTACTCTCAAAGAATCAGGGGCCAAGTGGTGTCTAGACTCGCTACTGACGAGGCTGACGAGGCTGAGGGTGGGGTGGCGCTTAGAGGAAATGGAGGTGGAGTCACGGCTATCTTTTTTCCTGCTCTTGAAAGATGATTGCCCTGAAAATCATGAGCAACAACAGCAGGACATTGTTGACACAAGCTTCTTGGTGGACCTTTCTACTTGCTGCTTCTCTTCACGTTGTTCACTTCTGATGTCGTCCCCGATCGGTCTGTGTCCTCCGGCTCTTCCTCATCCTCATCCACCTTGGCATCATGGCCTCCCCAACGTAACCACGTCTCAGGAGCCTGCAACTGGCTGTAGCGTCCTTCGCGTTAAGTGGGATAGCAGTATGCCATGCTGTAACTGCCGTAACCGTGGGTGCCCCTGCACCAGGAAGCGCTCCGTCGAGCCACGGATTTTGTCGCATGCCATGATATCCATGCCTCGGGTGTCTGTTGTCTGTTGGACTTGACCATGAGAGTGGAAGGCAAACGTCAGGTATGGAGCAGCGAGTGGCCAATATCCTGAAGGCATATGAGAATGTCTCAAAGCTAATGGCCCGTTTTCACGACAGGATGAAACTATCCGCATGTCCGTCCATATGCTCAGTGTTCTTTTCGTCGTACATCGCTCGGCGCCTCATATTCATGTCACATATAATCGTTTCTACTTCTATTTTTCAAATGAAACAATTAGCTTTGGCTAACCGCAAGCCCGCCACGGGACTTAAACTGTGTCAACTCTCGCGTCCGGGGAACTGTCCTGACGATCTTCTGCGGGTCCAGATATCGGTAATTCGCGGTCCCACCGTAAAAGATCTTATTATTTCCCGAATATTATCCAATAGCTTCGGAGATAGCGGCTAAATGAGGCCAGATAGAGAGAAAGAAACCGAATTCGTTGCAGCAATGCTTTGTCACGGGAGGGCTAATCAGTGGCCATCGGCTTGGAATTCCTGTTGCGGGAAACAACACCGAGCATGCCAGGAAGACACTTTAGCTTCTGCACCGGCGGTAGACTTTGTAGAGTAGTTTAATATCCAGCCTAGTGACAGGACTGCGGGTCTTTTATATATTTAAGAATCCTCCTATTGCACCATGCTCACGTCATTAGCCCAGTCTGTTTCCGCGGGCCCCCATACCCAGTGGAACTGATCTAAGATCAGATAATGACTCGTAATGGAGTGCGTGAAGATGCCCACTTCCTTCCTGCTTGGAAGCAGATCATTGTACCTGCGTAGGGCAGGGCCACGTATAATCTTCAACGCTAGCTAAGGAGGTCGCCTATACTATACTCCTATAAAATTGAGAGGTGTCTACTATATCTAATGAGATCGTCCGCTCCTTCAATCTGATTCTCCACACGCTTCCTCAGCCTCCGAATGCTTCTCCCTCATTAGTACTACGCTCAGTTGCTTGTCCAAATCATGAAAATCCATCCATCCCTCCTAGGCACCCTTGCTCTCAGTGCAAGTACCCTAGTCTCCGCCGAGCTGAACGTTCGAACGATTTACCAATTCGCCTCCAACGACACCTGGCTCGAGAACCTTGCCGTCCGATCCAACGGCCTCATCCTCGCAACCGAGATCGGTCCCCCAGCCAGCCTCCTCTCCTTCGATCCCCGCTCCTCAAGCCCAAAGAAGAACGTCATCCACACCTTTCCCAGCGTTCTCGGTCTCTCCGGCATCACCGAAGCAGCCCACGACGTCTTCTACGTTACCGGCGCCAACACCACCAGTGACAACATCTCCGACCCTCCCAAGAACGCCACGCACATCTGGCGCGTCGACTTCACCGCCAATTCCGACACCCCAGACATCAAACTCATCGCCCGACCCACCGCACCAACAGGCTTCAACGGACTAGCCGCATTCAACGAGACCATTATCCTCGCCTCAGCCTCGTACCAAGATTCCATCTTCGCCGTCGACACAACAACCGGCCGCACCTGGGAAGCCATCAAGGATGCGAACCTGATGAGCAGCATCAATGGAATCAAGGTTCAAGATGGATTCGTGTACTGGACCGCCGGCGGCGACTTTTGCAGAGCGAAGCTGTACTCCAATGTGACTGCTGGTCCTGGAGAGGTTATTGCCGAGGCTATTGCGTTTGATGATTTCGCCGTTTCCCCGGATGGGTTCCGTGCTGGGAGTGGACGGAAGTTTGCATATGCGGCTACGGCGGCAGAGAATACAATTATGCAGATTAGCTTTGATTTGCAGGGCGGGAGGAATCTGACGAGTGTTATTGCGGGCAGTTTGGATTCTACGGAGATTGCGGAGCCGACGGGGTGTGCGTTTGGCAGGGGTGAGGGAGAGATGGATTGGTTGTATGTTACCACGGGTGGTGGGAGTGGTGTTGGTGTTGATGTTGATGGCGTGGAGGTTGCTGTTGGGGCACAGTTGTTGGGGATCAAGCTTAATTAATTAGCTTATTTTAATGAGGGAGGAATGGAAACTGGCGACCATTAGGGGCATTGTTGGGTCATTGTGGTGCAGAAGAAGGTCCAGGAAAAGAGCTGTCTGTGTGTGTATGTGTGGCTCAAAGGTCTTTACTAGTAGCATGGTCTCGGTCTTGTGCGAACTATATGCACTGTTAAGGCAGTCATACTACTATGTAGTAGGCTTGGTCGCACAGTTAGCTGGCACTACACTAGACGCGTCTTCACACGCCTCTCACTACGGAACCTCTAAATAGTAATATAGTATATATTTTTCTCTATATTTCTTGTTTCTATACTTGCAGCTGTCTGAACAGGTTGTAAGCCCTGTCTTTGTATTATAAGATCATCTAAATGATTATAATTTGTAATAGCTGGTGGGAGCCAGACTGGATAAGTTTTACATATTCAAAATGTATAATAATGTCTGACAGTTTTACTATTGATACTTGTATGTTTACCTCTCTGATGGGCAAGCCATGGGACGTCAGCTGTTCGCAGTTCCTAAGGCAGGTCTCGCTTAATGGATTGGGTTGCAATAGAACAACAATCTTATGCAATATCGAGTAAGATTGTATTGGAGACCGAAAGGAGTTTATAAATAGGAATGGAACAGAAGCCCTCGATTCAAACCTGGAGGGAGTATTCCGCAGCCTACATATTGACTTGGTGAGACACTCGCACACAGAAGCCATGAACAAATGATGTTGACCATAGCGAAAGCTGGCGGGTGATCCCTCGTAATGGATGCAGACTCTGGCGCTTAGCCTCGCAACCCATCAAACTGACCGAGGAGAATCATAAGCAAATTGCCCAAGGCTAGTAAGCCTTGGAAGCAATGAATTTTGCAACTGGTTCAAGCTCGCGCTCGCTTTTCGGTACAAAATGACCCCCAGGATGCCAGACAACCACCGGCTCAGATCCCACACACGACCGACAGCTCTCAACGAGTCTCCACGATGCCTCTTTGCTCACCTCAGGGTCCGAGCATTCGAGAACATGAAGAGAGGAAGTAACAATGTTGTGCTCATAAAAGCCGCGGTACATAGGATGCGATGAGGCGTACCCAGAAAACCAGACTATGAACTTGAGCGGAGGGTGTTTTAGTGAGGTGGATGCGTCAGGATATGGCATCCCGCCTTCAGCCTGGAAGTGAGCAAAAGACTGCGATTTCTTTCGAGTAGCGATGCGACCATCCCGGCCATTGCGCCACCCTGACTAAAACCGACTATTCCAACAAATAAACCAAGGTCCTCGATGGTAGAGAGTACAGCCTCTATACCATCCCGCAATCTCGGATACACTCCATCAACGTTGTCGGCTCCCCACCAGCAGTATTTTCTGCAATTCTCGCTATTGTTGATGAGGCAATCTTCCGAAGCACACTCGAAAGAACCGGTTGGATAGAGATTTTCGATACTGTCAGGTCCCAGAGCTGGCTTAATGAGCTTTCTAGCCCAGGGGCTTCTATTCGGAAGTCATTTACCGCCTGCTGCGCCCCTGTAACCATCAGGTCAGGTACGAGATTTCTTTGGGAGATGCGAAGCTTACCATGCATCACCAGGATCTTCATCTTTCCTTTCAGACTTGTTTTCAGGTCGGTAGAGAACTGTTCTGACAAGTATTTACTGACGTGCTGGTGAAGCGCACACTTTGTGTAGCAGACAATCCTAAGTTTGTGGCAAGTATTGGAATTGTGGGAGATGCAAGGCGGATTAGAGTTAACAAGCATCATTCTACTCCCAAAGAAGTTTTGACGAAATCTTTGACCATTCCGTGACTGCCCGCCCCCTTGTGGAGATATCGCTGGAGCGTTATGTAATGAAAGCAGAGCAGCAGAAATAGACCGGATATTGGCATGGTACAAATTATGATGCAAGATTGATGCCACCGACGGTCTCGGAATGATGGGACTACTGGGACGGTAGGGAAGGATGAATGTGCAAAAGTGCAGAAAACGAAGCCTACAACTACTTAGCTACAGTAATCTTGATCATGGCCCTCGTGGACAGTTCACACGTCCACTGTGGCCAGCAGGAAATGGAAATTACTATTGAAGAGGGATCAGGACGTTCGCCGCAGGATCTCGCTGCAGCTGAGGGGCTATGAAGTATTAACTGGATCAGACAAGAATCGCTTATTACCAGGTTGCACGGAACAGGATTCTTCTTCCCCTCTCATTTCGGGATTAGCGACTCCGTCACTGCAAAGTCAGCTGTATGTTAGGAGGCAGCCACCCAATAGAAACGCAATGCGCTTCCCGACTCTCACGGTTTGACCATGTTGACCCGTACATTTCCTAATTTTCACCAGTGCACTGTATGTGGCTGCCTCGCTTTGTTTGTTCGTCCTACGTAGGCAAATGGTCCGAATCCGTGACGAGTGCACGCACATAAGCAAGCCCGGCACGGTTGAACTTAGTTCTGGAATGTCCAAAGTTTGAGAAAAAGAATATAAATTCTTGTGTAAGATATGACCGTCCGCATGTATATCAATAACGCTTTTCTCTCCATCGAATTGGATTACCATGATGTATGGAGGAAAGGGGAAGGAGTATAAAGACGGAAAACTAAACAACCTAAATGCCGGCTACAGCCGAGACCAAATCTCCACTTTGCCTTCACGCGGAGTATTCGCAAAACTCCGAAGTTAGTAAGCAGACCCATACGACTGTGCCCCATTATGTCATGTGTACTCGGTATTTCTGAATTTGTCTCACTTGTAATAGTAATACTGTGCTGTAAGTATATGGGTAATTTGAAAGCTTCATTGAATCATTTGACCCAGTGTATCTGTTGCGCCTTCCCGCGACACCACACCCGTTGACAAGCCCCATCGGGGTATTTAAGATGCTGTCCGATCCACTACTTGTTGGGTAGTTGCCACCTACCTAACTGCAGCATAACTACAACCGCTATTCATCAACAGGCCAAGCCGTAAATATTAACATTCGCCTCTTCACACATTCATTCTCACTATGTCTTCTTCCCCCGTCGACGCCCCCGCACACATCCTCGACCTCCTCTCCAGACTCCATCGCATCTCCCTCGAGCAAGAAGCCGCCATCTCCCGCACCGACAAAGGGAAAGTATTCTCCGCTGATGTCCTCGGCGACCTCGAAGATAAATCCCTGGAGCAGAACCCCAGAGATGCTTTCGATCAGCTCATGCTGGACAAATTCATCGCTCTCGACGAGGACAAGTGCCAGTTTGTCTATCAACTCATCAATGCCATGGGAGCCTTGAATGTTGTTGAAGCCGGGACGAGCTTTGGCGTTAGTACCATTTACTTGGCGCTTGCTGTTGCGAAGACAAAGGCTGCTACAGGGAAGGAGGGGGTTGTTATTGCCACTGAGAAGGAAAAGGAGAAAGCTGAGATTGCACGGAAGTACTGGGCAGAATGTGGTGCTGTAGTAACTGATCAGATTGACTTGAGAGAGGGAAACCTGCTCGAGACGCTTGCACAAGGATTGCCGCAGGTTGACCTTTTACTTCTGGATAGTAAGTCTACGCTTTATGTCATTTGGGATGTTTAGAGGTAAGCTCCGAGCTAACATGTGGCTCCTGTATAGTCTGGTCTGCACTCTCTCTTCCAACCCTTAAGATAGTCCAGCCTCACCTTCGTTATGGTGCAGTTGTTCTCACCGATAATACTATTTCCGGTGCCAAGGGGTATGCTGACTTGCTGGCATACATGCGAAACCCGGAGAACGGGTTCCGGAACATGACTCTGCCTTTTACTAATGGCTTTGAGATGAGTGTGTATATGCCCGATGCCAAATAATGTGCTTGCTTCGAAGGCAGGCGTTTGGTAGTCGAATCATTCTCTAAACCTTCCATTACGACAACCTGTACTGGCAAAAGACATGCGAAATAAGTGATTAAATAGACTTCACTTTGGATTTGCCACATTGTTGATACATGTACGTACATACTACCGATACTACGGGCTAGCGACAGTAGGCAAATATTAACACCTCGTAGAAGTAGATACCACAATCGCTAACAGCGTCAGCCCCAACTCAATTCATCTCTACGCAGGTATGATCATTAAAGTCTCCTCGCACTTAAATTGCAGACTCGCTAAGAGAAAGCCTGTGAATGGCGGGCGGTAAAACGACGGGAAGGGGGAAATGTTACGTCACCATTGGAATTCTCAACCACCGCATCAATCACGGCAGGTGATAGAGTTGCCATAAGGGAAACGCAAGGACTAAAGGTTCCTTAACTGCCTATATTCTGAGGGATATATAGAATGATTGATAATTCACTACTTCTATGTTAGATCAAGGTTATTGTAGTTACCTTTATATAGTAGGTTGTATGTATACTACACATTTATGATACTTGAAACAAGCGAAGCTTGGTATTTGTAATAAGTAGTCAAACGAAAGATTTGGTGTTTGCTCTTGCAATTTCTTGCAATTAAGAACTGCTCTTCTTACTATCACTGCGTAGAGCCTGCCAGGCTTTACGGTTTATGCTCGAAATTCATGGCCGTTCAATTTGCCCGATCTTGATGTCGTATTTTTCATACGGGTACTATGTGATGAATGTATCTTAAACCAAATTAGGTAAATTTCGGCCTACAGTGATTACTGAAAATCTGAATAGTAAGCAGAGCCCTATGTTTATATGCTTGTGTTTATTGGCTGTATCACAACTTCAAAACCGCATTTGCCCGATACCATGATCAGCATATTATCGTATGCTAACTAGATTCCGTTAGCATCGTTCCCACCCACCCTATCCGGGAAAGCTCCTTCCCAACGAGGTGAAGCTTTGGCCCTGCCAGATACTGCTCAATTCGGGTTTCTCGCACCTAAAAAGCATTATGCCCACTTGACGGATGACTTTGGCCTCCCGTAGTCCCCGGAATGTCATTGCATCCATCAGCAAACAAACAAACGTGCAACTATGCGTTGAAAATTGCCGTCATCGTGGGTTGAAAGTTTCACGTCTTATGCAACCTTGTGCCTGCCCGATAAATGAGGACTGCTTGGACTACAGGCCCAATAAACCCACCCTCTTATCGTCTTTTTATTGCGTAAGGCATCAAGTTTCCTGATCCTATACACCTGTCTATGTGTATTGCCTAACTATATGCTGCTGGTGAGTATTCTGTAGGCTGGGTGACATGGAATAACATAAGGGTCACAGGAATGATAATGACTGGCATAAAGCAGCCATTATAGTTATGGACTGATGGGGGGCTCTCTCATAACTAGTATAGAATTACAACTTGGTACGCCTCTGCTACTTCTGAGACCATACTCGCAGCAGAGTCGCGCTATTTATGGATATGGTTCCCTGAATGATTTTCCTACAGGGGTTAACGTTGGGGAACTCGCCATGGAAACTCTATCAGTGCTGCAGAGTTGCTAGGTACACTACCTGGAGACGTTTAGAGGTGAGGTATCTTCACGATGCATCGTTTACTGACTTCAAAAATGTTAACAAGCCCAGTGAATTTGTTTTTAGTCGATGAAATCTTTTTAGCAAATTTCTTGTGTGTAATTGTCTACTGGAGGCCAACACTATGCTTAACTATCTGTTGCAACCGTCTTCTTGATCTTCAATAGCCCATACCTGGGGTTACCTAAGGATGGACAACTTTATCATCCATCTCTCTACTGAAAAAATGGTGTGCCGCCATGCTCCGACACCTGCAGGAATGTCATAAAGCAAGCTAATGAGAGTGCCTATCAGCCACATTACGGATAGAATGCAGTGTGCCTCTAGCCGCCGATGCTTAGCCTTGTGATCCCTTTCCAAATTCTGTTTTTTTCTTGTATATTGATAGAGGGACGCACAGTTTGTTCGATAGACCGTACGACATTAGGCCAATGTACAATACTCTCCATAGATGGACAAAAAGAGGGATGTGCATCTTTGAGTTTCCGGAGCGTCGTGGTTACCTTCGACCTGAATCATGTCTGGCTTGGTTCATACGCGTCATACTAAACATGGCCACACCAAGGAAGCTACACGATTTTCCTTCCCGTCACCCAGTCAAAAGCCATGGACAAGCTGCTTGTTTGATGTAACAACAACTTCTAATAGGCTCAATTGTTCTGTAACACCTTATAGGGTATAATAATTACATCGGTAGCGAGCGATCAAGCCTGTAAGTAGTATAGGTGATAGTGATGCTCGAATTATACATTTTTAAGGCGAGTATCTAGTTAAATCATAGCTTTATAATCGGAGTCTCCCATAAAAAAAAGCCATTCTAGGCTTAATCTCCCCAATTATTGCCATTGTGTTGAGGTTGTGAATTTGCAGCCCCAAGGCCTAGATCCATGGAGGTGCTTGATAACCATCACGTGACTTGCCACCCCTCCCCCCTCATGGACAAATTTTATAGAGTCAGACGACACATTCCATTATCTTACCGTATTCGATCCTTTCGAATGGAGATTCCCTGGTAGTATATACAATGTATCTCCCTGTCAGACCTAGACCCAAGAAAACCGATATTATCCGGTCACGCAATGGGTGCAAGAGTTGTAGGCAGAGGCGAACCAAAGTACTTCCCCCTGGGTATGTTTGACTTGGCTGTTCTGAAGACTGACATAAGGCTAGTGTGATGAAAAACAGCCCACGTGTGGGACTTGCGCCAGGTTAGGCAAAACATGCGAGCGCTTTTCTGAGGATTTGCAATTCCGTGTTGTGACTTCCTCAGATCCTCGAATGCCAAAGAGGCTGAGAGGGAAAGACCGCTCTCATACACGCCTAGGGCTAAGTCACGTAGAACCTGAGGGCGTTTCTTGCGGCAGTATGGATCTGATAAGGTCGCTACAACATACAGAACGGGACGTTTTCTACCTTACGTATTGGGAAGATCAGTGCCTGCCAACTCTGCATCCCATCCTCCGCTTCTTTACCCAGTCAGCAGCAGCAAACGTGATGTTGAAGAACACAATGCTAGCCCTGTCAGCTTGTAATCTCAGCCGCCTCAACCCAGAAGTCAGAATGCGCTCAGAGAGCTTCCACATGGGGAAGTTCAGACCCAACTTAATCCATCAGACCAGAAGTCAGCTTTACTATTCAGCTGCAATAAGCAGACTTGTCAACTCGGATCAACTTCATGACCAGCGGGTAGCGATAACTGTGTTAGCCGTTATTGTTATCCTTTCGTATATGGAGTCTTCAATGTCTAATTTTACGGCCTTTTACTGTCATACGGATGGGCTCTTTCGCTTTCTCACAAATCTGAATGACTATGCTCAAGATGAGACAGTTCGGGGTCTTCTAACCACATGGATGCAAAGCCGGCTTTCGGTTTGGTGGATGCGCTCCTACTTTAGCTCGGTAAAGCTGCAGCGGCTTCTGCCATCGATCCCTCTGCCACGCATCCTCCAAGGGCAGCCAAAGTCCTTGCATGAGCGCCGTGTCGAGATTATGAGTATAATGTGTGACTCGCATTATCTGAGTAACTCTTGCATACTCCGACACTGGGATTGTGAACAAAGCACAGAGACCGTAATTCCTGAACCATCAGACGCACCCGGCACTGATGCATTGCATTTCCACGTGCTCCTCGCCCACCAAGTCCAGCGTCTAGATCGCTGGATCCAGCACCTCTCACCCGCCGAACAGCCATTGATGGATTCAGCCTCAACAGGAGATATTACCACTCCACTGCGCTTCACCTCCCACGACGCCGCGCTAAACTACGCTTATTACCTCACCAGTTGTATCCTACAATGCCAGACTATTTTCTGCACCCTTCCTCCAACATGCCCTACTATTGCAACAAGGGAAGGCCAAACAGCAGACCCCTACGTTGGGCTACTCCTCCGCATTGCTAAAGCCTCGCCGCCAGCCCATCACCTCAAGCAAAACATATACACAATCGGATTCACAAACCTTCTTCTCACCGCCCTCCTCCGCACCACGTCTGTTTCCCTTGCCATCGAGATCGAGAATTTTGTACAGAGCTTGGCCGACACCCTACCAACAGAAGAAGGCGGGTTCCCAATTTACCAAGCCCTAGCGGTAATCAAGTTGATCAATGTGCGGAAAATGGCAGGGAAGGATGTGGTTGCCGTTTCGCAGCCGGTAGATGATCATGGCGGGGAACCAAAATTCCAATCTTATAACAGCCAGGCTATACGGGATCTATTCTTCCATGGGAAGGAACGCACGGGAGGCGCTTTATTCAAAGAGCGAGTAGTTATTGGCCGTGCGGGCAAGTTGAATGGAGGAGAGTGGAGATGGGGGAGAGGAAGAAGACGGCCTGTTATCTATGTGTCGAGGTTCGATGGGTTCTGATCTTAACTAGTATACTTTGTAATTCTACTCCCAGCTCTTTTGTTGTCGACAGCATGATGGTAACATGAACTTGTAGAACCACGAGTTAAGGTTTTGTTTCAAAATTTGCAACAACTTTCATGTTTGGTTTATGAAGCCCTGACCAGTTGGATAAGTGTAATGGAAACGTCAGTAGAAGGAAATTGCATTCTTGACACAAGTCTCGGCCCGGTGATCACTTTCAGCTATCTGTGTACAGGTTTCCTCGAACATACTTCAGACCAGTATCACACCCCACAGTCACCACTGTTTTCCCAGGACCCAGTTCCTTAGCCAACTGTATCGCGGCGACCACATTAAGACCCGAAGAAGTGCCAACCAAAAGACCCTCCTCCCTCGCTAGTCGTCGACACATGGAACGCCCTTCCCTCTCATCAATCGCCCGTGCCTCGTCATACCAGTCTTTGTTCAGTAGAGGAGGAGGGAATCCAATACCGATTCCTTCCACCGAGTGCTCGCCGCCATGGCCCTTAGTCAAGGCAGGCGCCGAAGCAGGCTCAAGCACAGCTACATGGCACGCCGGCCAGCTCTGCTTCAGAGTTTTCCCGACACCCATCACCATCCCTGCGCCCCCAACCGCGCCACAAAAGGCGTCAATAGGTTCTCCAACCTGTGCTAGTATCTCACGACCAAGGGTTTCATAACCTGGAAAGACATCTGGATTGCTAAATTGGTCGGCGTAGTAATAAGAAGAAGGATCTTTATCCTCTGTGGCAATACGGCGTGCTCGCTCTCGCATAGAGGGAATCAGTTGCGGTGTGATTTTCCCATTCTCACTCGGCACGATGTCCAGGTGCGCCCCAAACGCAGTCATGGTGTTAAGCTTCTCCTTCGCAAAGGCATCGGAGGAGACTACACGGAAGGTGTAGCCCTTGACGGCGCAGACGAAGGCGAGGGACGACCCGGTGCTGCCGCCGGTGGCTTCCACGACTGTCATTCCCGGACGAAGGTCATTACGACGCTCCGCTTCCTCGATGACAGAGAGAGCCATGCGGTCCTTGTACGAGCCGGTAGGATTCAAGCTTTCTAGCTTTATGAACACTCGAGCGCAGTCCTGAGGTACTACGCGGGTCAATTGAACACATGGTGTGTTTCCAATTGCGTCGAGAGCACTGTCAACGCTTGGTATGAGTGACATTTTGTGGTATGTTGGAGCTGGTGAGGACAGAGAGAAAGGAAGATGCTGGAATGAATTGGGATGCTTAGAGGAACTGGGAAGTGAGAAGATGATGTCGAGTGACTCAAATCTTAGTGTGGACGGCTCTGCTTGACTGTCTCTAGCCCTAGGGGTTAAACGGATTACCAAGAGGGTGACTATTGCGACTTGAGGTTACAATGCGATCCAGGGTATGGAATGTTACGGAACTCTACCGGAAAAGTTCTTCCCACTTGCCACATGACCCCATATTTTACCGACTGGATATGGAAGGTCCAACCAGGTATCATATCAGGTACATGACTCTAGAGTATCTAAGACCAGCAATTCTGTCCGAGCTCCGAGTGGTTGCAGACCGGGTTGCACCTTTACTCTCATTAGACTAGCTATAGATAGTTAGCGGAGAAGAAATGGTAACAATCCCAAACTGCCAAGTCGGCGATTCACTACCGAGCCTAGCCCTTTCGGGAGTACCTGAACGAGGCTAACCAGATATGGTATAGCGTTGCGAATCCAAAAGCGCCACCTGCAAAAACTGTCGAGTGTGTAATTTTCAGGGACCGCATCCCTTCTCCACTTCCCCGCCTGGAACAATGAGGCAAAATCAGATGGCCGACGGCAACCGTGGCACATAGGCCCAGAAAATGACAGTAATATACTGTATTGCAGTTGGATCTCTCAGTCTTTTCGTGAAAGGCCGAGGTTTCAGTCATTCAAATAGTTTTCGGGCAACAAAAAAGACAGAACTGTGGGTGCGGTGGCACTCTGGATCCCCAGTACCTTGCTTGGGTCCACGTTGCATGACCTGGTGGCGGCCAAGGGCTGCTTCATTGTTTTCACCATTTTCTACGGTCTCTTCGCTAGTGCCTATATTGGGCTGTTCTCGCCGGCTCTCGTGGAACTCTTTGGTTTGCAGGAGATGCCCCGTATCACGGGTATCATGTACATGGTGCAGGGAGCGGCTGGGTTGGTGGGCACCCCGGTGGCTGGAGTCATGGTACGCACGTACAATGGCGAGACTACCTCGCGTAGCTATTTGGATATGGCTATCTTTGTCAGTGCGTTGATGGTGGCATCTACCATGACGGTTGCCTGGGCACGAATGGAACAGGGATTCGACCGTGTTAGTGGCCATCTTACCTGGAAGTGGAAGCTCTAGGCTTCCGTGATAATGTGCATAATACCAATATTTGTAACTTAAATGAGTATACCTTCTAGTTTGGGTAATTTTTATCCCAGCACAGGGCGTAGCCAGCAGATGATGCTGGTGCGCTCATGGGGCCTTTTATGCCCCACGAAAACTCTAAGATAGAAGCACCATCGCTTCGGTTTCTAAGCTCATAAGGCAAGATTAACAGTCTATGCTGTGAACTACGCGGCTTCATATGACCTAGACAGATACACGCGCCGACAAAGTCACCAGTGGAACCTTATGACATTAAATATGTTATCTGGGAGAGAAGTGCTGCAACTATTCGAAGCCCTAAAGGTTGGAACCATCCACCACTGTCGGTAGGACTCGGCTCGGCTGTGGAAATGGCGGCCCGCATACACAGTGTGTGTTGCAAAACTCCGAGTGAGAAATCCGACTAGAAACTAAGAGGCAGACAAAAGCGTAAGGCTGATCATTACTGAGTGGCTATCAGAAATACGCAAGCGGCTTGCCACGGCTCACGGTGGGAAGGAAACGCGGCTAACTACTAGTAAGTTATGGCTGTTACTGGCAAGACAAGGTTCCCTCGGTCCACATCCAGGTCCTATCGGCCGAAAAGGTCTGTCTAGTGGTTTCCAAGTGCCGCAGTGTATTTTCCGAGATTGGTTGATGAATGGGGCCAAGGGAAAGCCAAGAATTTCCAAACGTGCATGCTCACTCTGAGGAACTCTCTGCGATTTGATGAACCACTCCACGTCCACTTTTACGGTAAGCACGGCGCCGATTGTCACAGGCTGTGGAGGTTCATGTGACAATGATTCATCATTTTCCAGAGCCCTGGGCATGCCTATCGCGAGCGACCAAAATTGCTCAGCACCACAATGTCCAGAACATGCTGGTCATTGAACTGTTTAGAACAGTAGTTGCTAATTCTGACTAAACAGTTTTAGCTACCCAGTGCATTATCTTCTACTCTGTAACATTACTGGTAACAGCAGGATCATCCGCACAACTCCTATATAGTTTTAGTTTTGTATAATGTGCTGAGGTATTCTGACACAGCCTTCTTTACACTACAGAGGTCTGCTATCATCCGACCTATCAATGTGAAACACCATTATTTCTAGTTATATGAAATTGATCACATTCAGTACGAAACTTATAGCGAACGACCCTACTCCGATCTCTTCGAAATCGCAGGCAAAAAGCACCAACAAACAACCATCGCTGCATAGAGCGCCAAACAAATTGGATGCAGGACTATCGTTCCCACCTCTTGTGACAGAATACCCGTCAGAAAGGGAAATACTGCACCCCCGCTACTTCCCAGCGCAGTGATGAAGCTCATGCTAGTCAGCTGAATGCTCCGGGGTAGTAGTTTCGCAAACACGGCCGTCGAGCATGGATACATGGGCCCTAGCAGCAAGCCCACGACCGCCACCGCCACCGCTTCGCCGACAATGTTGGGGATCAGCCAAGTCATGAGCTGGAACGCTATCGCTCCGACAACCAGCAGTCCTACGGCAAGCTCCTCACCAATTCGGTTTGCCGGGTATACAAGGAGGAAGCGCCCGAGGGTAATTCCGGCCCAGAAGCCAGCGCTCACGTAGCCGACACGTCGCGAATCACCTCCTCGGTAGTTGATGAGGAATGAGACGATCCAGCCGGAAATAGAGACTTCGGCTCCTTGGTATGCGAAGATAAAGAGTGATCCTAGGATCGTTGTGAGATTCCGGATGGCTCGTTTCAGGGTTTGGAGGCGAGTGTGGGAGTTATGGGAATCATTCTCGTTTGGCTGGGCCGTCTGAGAAGCAAGGGAGGGGGATGTTTGCTGAGTGGGCGCCCTCGAAGCGGCACCTTCGTCCTTATAATTGCGAAAGACGACAGCCGCAAGCAACATATTCAACGTCGAAATCACCAGTGTGATGAAGTAGAAGTATGTCCAGCGGATGCCGTGTGACACCATGGCCGTGGCCAATAGTGGGGAGATCACCCCACCGATGCCATACGCACCGGAGAAAAAGCCCAGTGCTGTGGCATAGCTGTTTAGGTTTGCGCAGAAGACATTGTTAAGCGCGATGCTTAACGCCATCCCGAAGCCGAGGAGGAGAAACGCCGTGACAACGACCGGAAAGGGCGGGTGGCATACGATGGCAACGTAGCCCGCTGTGACGAGACTCATCGAGAGAGCATAGCTTTTGGCGTGGCCGATTCGGGCTTGGATTGTGTGAGTAAGGGGCGCGGCAAGAACGAATCCGACGGCGTTGGCGATGAAGATCAGTGAGATGATGGCGTAGCCAATCCCGTAATCATCCTCAATATAAGGGATTAGGGCACCGGGTGCACTGTCGTTCATTCCGTTGCCAAAGTTCATCAGGCACGCGCTAGCTAGTCGCCAGATCGTGTTCCTGCGCGGGTGTATCGAGGCTGTTTTCCTATTTGTGTCTTGAGCTCCATAGTTCTCTGCTGCTGCTGACTGCACGACGTTGAACATCTCGTCGACTTCGGAGGGTTTTGTTGACCCGGCATGCCTTGTGCGCCTACTATGCGGCGTATTGGCCCCTATCGGTTCAATGGAATGCAACTCCAGACTTGACAATGGGGACGAGGCATCGTCTTGCGGGACTAGGGCGACACGTGGAATTTGTGGAAATATCGGTTCGGCTGCGGAGAGCCCGGCAGACTTGCTGGTCATGGTCAGTTGAGCAAGCACGGATATGCCCTTCTGGAAGAATATATAAGGTGTATGTCCTCTGAATCACATTAATGGAAAGAGAACAGCCCGACGCGACATAGAGGAAGACCAGGCTTATGCTCTAGGAGGATATCGCCAGGGAAGTTCCTCATGCGGTGGATTACAAATCAACCGGCTCGTCCAGCAGATCCACTGGGTATTATCCGGGAAATGGGAAGGTCTGAACCTACGAGTGCTGCTGTGTGGCGCTAGGAAGAAGGCTGTTGGTACAATACAGAAGGATTTTACGGTGATGTCCAATGAAAGATGAATTCGCAGGATGAGGAAAACGTAAGGGGAAACCAGAGAAGCCAGAGAGAATAGCTGGGTATAGATACATCTTACGGCCCATTACCCAAGAGATCAGCACCTGGCTAATACTTCAGATCTAACTGCTTGGTTCAGATCAGACCCTAGGGAAAAATTGGTTAGCGTCGCTCTTGTTCACTGCATTCGGTCGTCCCCGCTTCTCCGCAACAAAAGAGATTACCCCCTGGCTCATTGTAGACGGAGTCATTAGTATTGTATTCCTTTTTTTTTTTTTTTTTTTTTTTTTGAGGACTACCCTCCCGAACAAAGTGTTGCGCCTTTCTTCTAAAACTTCAGCTGGGTTCCTCTGGCGCTTTAGGCACGATGAAATTTTCAACCTTGTAAGGGCAGTAAGCGCTCCCTAGTTAGTTAAGTGACTGTTGCTAGCTTACTATATAACAGGCTTTATGCAACCATCCCCTCATCTATATGTCCAATAGTGTATATAAACCAGACATGATATTCTCTCCCACTGTTTGCCTGCTCTTCGTTGTTCAATGTTCTCCTGCCCAGATCATCCTGCGAAGACTGATGGACACTTGAGAGTCTACGGTCGCAACTTTACCGAAACTCTTCCACGAATGCCCAAAGCGCAGAATTATACGAGAAAGCCAGCTCAGCCGCGAGTTTGAGCGGGCAAGGCATGTAGGTGATGTAACTAGAAGCGCATCAGATGTGATGCTCAGCATCGAATTCCCTTTATAAATTGCGCTTAGAGTGATAAATTTATTGCAGTCCCCGCAAGATCAGGCGGGGCACATATACCCGAAAGCTACGTCCTCGCAATGTCGACCACCACGGTCACTTCATGCAACACGCCGCTACTGTCGCCCCCGTCCAGACTCCCATATCCCACCAGACAACTACTGCAGCAGCGTCAAATCCTCAGTTTTGGAAATGCACTATACTTACTGTGTTAACCAATGTCAATCAGGGATTATTCTCTTCCGCTGAATAGTGCTGGACTTGCCGATTCACCGTTCTAACAGCCCTCTGGAGGCTTGGATAAATATTACTATATTTTATAGAGGTATCTCCTGTTCTGCCATGTTCGACCACTTCCTGAATAGCCACAAAGATAGTACGGAATGTAATTGATGAATACTGGATTTTTTTTACCTTGGAGAATCCTTTCCTTTGGCTATGGTACTGGGCGATTTGAGTAAGGCCCGACTAAATCTGTATTATCCGGGACCTCCTTCTCGGCAAAGGAGCACCAGCCCGATTTCTTTTAATTTTCTGCAGCTAAGACATATTCTGCCTGAAGATCTGGAGCATTTGCGTATCCAAGGGGTGTTTAAATGCCCTGATAAAGTCCATCTGGACACCTTCCTGACTGTTTCCTTAGAATATGTTGTATCCTGCCTATCATCCCACGAACCGTCAAGAGCTTCTCCGGCAGCATGCAAATGGAACCATTCACTAACCTTACTCCATTCCATCTGCTTTGTTGAGGACGTGTCCAGACTTCCTTGAAAGCTTGCGCCAACAAACATACGCGCAGTACCAGATTAAGATTGCCAGGCTCTCGCTAGTTTTGCGTCATGAACAAAACCTGTACTCGGGCTTGCTAAAACCAAAGGAAACATCACAATGAAGACGGCTCCTTAAGTGGCCCTTTCCAGCTTGCTCCTCCAGGCTAGCCGCACATATTTTTAACGTTACTTTAAGTGGAGGATGCCCTATATCAGTGGTTGCTTGTATAGGTGTTTTACTGTGATAGTAAACAAAAAAAAATGACACTGACAAAGGGAGTATTTGGCTTTTAGTCAGCACCAACCAATGCCAACCAACGAGCATGTCATTTGATTTGCCAGCGGCAAAAGCTTGCTGGAGCAAAAAGATGTGAAGAATAGTCAAAAGCAAAAAAGAGATGGTCCCAGAGGGGCTCGAACCCTCGACTTTGACGTTATTAGCGTCACGCTCTAACCAACTGAGCTATGGGACCGAGTTGTTGAAACTGGCCGCTTGAATGAATCTGAAGACGCCCCGCAGTGGCCCATCGTCCGCAAATGGAGCCGTGGCAGACAAAGCTAATCCTGTCCGCCCTTCAGAGCGCGGCAGAAAATGGTCGCTGCGGTGACGCCCACATAGTAGTACTTGTAAGTACTCATTCCGCAGTAATGTACTCGCTACTTTTGTATTCTAATCATTATCTCTTTCAATCGAGCCATAACAATGATTCCATTCCTGTTGTTCCATTTTTCTGACACGTTAGGAATTGTGCAGTTGTCGCGGGCAATAGTCCGCAGTGCAGGGCTGCCATTTATTTTGCCAGATCATCCATGATATATTTTTCTCAACCTCGATACATCCGCCACGACTTGCTAGTACTAAGTAAGTACTAAGTCAAGCACTATCCGAAATGCTTAAATGAAGTGTTGACGAAAGTTTTCATTGGCATGAGGTATGACGATCGTGCTTCAGCACGCGGTCAGATAATAACAATGTCTTGAAAGAATATTCTCTATATCACACTTTCATGCTCTGGGCATCCTGCAAGGTAACTAGTTGTGTTTGGCCCGCTTTGACCCAGATTGCGTTATGCGCGGGGTTATTAAGCAATTACCTTGAACCTCACTGCGTCAGCCGTTCATCTGCTTTGAAATTGAAGCCCGCAAACTCATACTATACTAGCAATATGCGAAGTCTGGTGTATCTGTTAGCCCTGGCTGGGCTTACTACGAAATCGCTAGGGCAGCAGAAGCAGCAACAGCCGCTTTCTGCGACCGCCAAGCCCAACGTCGTCTTCATATTAACCGATGATCAAGACGCCCATCTCGCCTCTTTGGATTACATGCCTTATGTACAAAAGCACCTCCTAGACAAAGGAACACACTATCGCAGTCATTACTGTACAACCAGTGTCTGTTGTCCATCGCGTGTGACCCTTTGGACGGGAAAGCTGGCCCACAATACGAACGTCACGGATGTCAATCCTCCGCATGGTGAGTGTACTACACATCGTCACTTATATCGGGGGATATTCTCATACGCTTTCAGGCGGCTATCCAAAATTCATCTCTCAAGGTCTAAATGACAATTATCTCCCTGTTTGGCTGCAGGAAGCGGGGTACAACACCTACTACACTGGTAAACTGTTCAACGTCCACACGGTCGACAACTACAACGCCCCCTTCCCAGCTGGGTTCACCGGCAACGTGAGTCATCCAGCAGACTTTCTATTCAGTCGGCACTCTAATCTGTCATGTAGGACTTCCTCCTCGATCCATTCACATACGACTACCTTAACAGTACCTTCCAACGAGACCACGAAATACCCCAAAGCTACGAAGGCGAATACAGCACTGATGTCCTCGCACAAAAGGCATATCGCCTCCTCAACGAAGCAGTCACGGCCCAAAAGCCCTTCTTTCTCACGGTTGCTCCAATTGCACCGCATTGCAACGTTTTCATGAATGGAACTGGCTTAGACGCCAACCCTAAATTCAGCTTCAGCGCACCTATCCCCGCGAAGCGACACGAGCACCTATTCCCAGATGTCAAAGTTCCCCGCACCCCCTCCTTCAATCCGGAAATCCCTTCAGGCGCCAACTGGATTAAGACTCTCAAGCGACAAAACGATACTAATGTTGACTACAACGATCATTTTTACCGCCAGCGTCTACGCACCCTCCAGGCCGTTGACGAGCTGGTTGATGGCTTATTTACACGTTTGAAGGAATACAATATCCTTGACAATACATATATAGTCTATAGTAGTGACAATGGATACCACATTGGTCAACACCGACTTCAGCCAGGCAAGTCGTGTGGATACGAGGAAGACATCAATGTTCCTTTGATTATTCGTGGTCCCGATATCGCGCAGAATGTATCTACGGATATTGTCACCACGCATACGGATCTTGCTCCCACTTTTCTCGAGCTGCTGGGTATTCCCCTTCGAGAGGACTTCGATGGCAACCCTATTTCGTTGACGAGGAGCCAGATCGAGAGGGCCCAAGAAGAGAGACAGGAACATGTCACGGTTGAATATTGGAGATATGCGGCGGGCGAGGGTATATACGACTGTGCGTACTCTACTCCTACACCCCACTCTTTGACCATGGCTGAGCTAATCTTGATAATGAAAGTTGACCTATCGGCATACAACAACACATACAAAGCCCTCCGCATCAAGGGAATTGGATATAATCTTTACTATTCCGTTTGGTGTAACAATGAGCATGAACTCTATGATATGACTGTATTGGCCCCTCCCAAACCCATTTCTCTTGGGAAATCTGACCAAAGAGACAGACTGACCCTCATCAACTTCATAATCTCCTTTCCGCAATTGAACAACCCAGTGCGACCTCTCACACCATCTTAAACGTTGATCTTTCCAAAGTCGTTCAGCGACTCGACTCCCTTCTTCTCGTGCTCAAGTCCTGCAAGGCCCAAGTATGCGTCAAGCCATGGGACGCCTTGCATCCGCGTGGGGAGGTTATGACGTTGAAAGACGCGTTGGATGTGCACTACGATCATTTCTATGAGGTGGAGCAGACGACGCGGGTCCAGTTTAACGAGTGTGCGCGTGGATATTTCCTAGATGCGGAGGGCCCGCAATTTGACTCAGGGACAGATTATGAGGTTCTTCGAGATGGTTTGCCGTGGTATGAGTGGGTTTAAATCTGTGGAGTGTGGAAATATTGAGGGAAATAGTTGTTACACATGTGACGACATTCAGCTGCATGGGTGAGTGTTATGTGACCATCATATCCTACATCTAAGTTTTGTGGCTACTTATAAATATGCGAAATGATGGGGAATCGGGGTCTTTTCTTGAGAGACGCAATATTATAAACGTAGGAACCTTTCAAACGCGGACTAGCCGTTGAGGAGCCTCGAATTCTGTTGAACCATTCGCAAGAAGGAGGTGTTGACGCGTTGTTTGTGTAGATTGCGAGGCCTCAGGCAGCAAACTATTATATCCACAGGGCAAGTCGGATATGCTAGGGGCTAATACCTGCATCGCAGAATTGAACTTTGAAGAGAGCGAGTATCGCCTTTGAGACTAAATTGGCTTAGTTTATACAAGCAAAACATCGTTTTTGAGCAACTTTGAAATTGTCCAGGAGATTCATACCTTGTTCAACGCCAATGCCAAGACTGGGGATAGAAGCCGAGCCAGCCCCGTCCGGAACGGTCGGGTAAGCCCATCAGGCGGTCCAAAATGTATTCCAGGTGCCTGTAATGACTTCACCCTCTTAGGCACTTGGTTGACGGGATCAAGTGGGGATATAGGTTCAAAATTGGCTACATCATCCCGTATGCAAAACTGTAATTGTCTTCAACCCCGGAAACCGTGCAGGAACAAGGCCTGCTAAGCACGGGAGACACGAGTGGGTCACCGTCGCGGTGGAGTTCCCGAAGGAGCCGATTTATTATTATTCCAGCCCGTCTGCCAATCTCCCCATTCTTTCTCATTCCCAACTCCCCCATATTGATCGCCAGGAACGCTCGCGACAATGGCTTCCGCGATTTCGCCTTTCTGGGGTGCCCCGACCTCTTATTTGAAGTATGTCAATTAATTAATAGCCAATTGAAGTATACGTCGGAGACTAACCAATGTCGACAGCTTCTGTGAAGAGGTCCGTCTACAGCAAGCGCAATCTGGTCTTTTCTTGGCCCACAACAATAATCGCTGATTTGTCCTCTAGGACTATGTAATTACGCGATATGTTGCGGAGTTTATTAATACTCTTAGCAGCTTTGTCTATAGTGCGTTTATTCCCCCCTTACAGTAGTCCACAAATTAACACTCTTCTCTAGTTCTATATGGCATCTACGGTCTCTGGCAGCTCCACAGCAGACGCCAAACCGGGCCACGCTCAATCACATACTGCGGATTGATTGGCGTCGGTGTTTGCTCTGCCGGTTACCATATGACTCTGAAATATCACACCCAGATGTGTACTGCCTCCCTCTATTCTTCAGCTTACTCGGAATGATAATTATCGTGATCTGAGCTGATCCGTCTCAACAGCGGATGAACTTTCCATGCACCTCTTGACTACACCACTCCTCTACCGCATTCTATCTTTCCAGGCCACCCCTCAGTACACAAAGACAGTAGGAATCATTCTCTCTGTACTGTTCACGATCGTCATGGTCGTCCACATGGTCATGGATGAGTTCCTGCTTCACGCCGTGACATTCGGGGCCGCAGTGTGTCTGATCACGACTCGCACGCTCAAGATCATTCCTCGCGAGATCCCGGACGTTGAGGCCCGTAAAAGGATTCAGTCCGTGGCGCTGTTTGGATGTGGTATGTTATCTACACTCTTATTATTGGCTTACCTACTAGGTGAATGAGATGAGAATGTAGTTAATTCTAACATGTATGCAGCAAGCTTCATCTTCGGATATCTCGTCTGGCTGATTGACGAGTTTGTGTGTCAATCCTTGATCGTAGCCAGACACGCGGTCGGGCTACCCGTGGCGTTCTTGCTTGAGCTGCATGGCTGGTATGTAGATCTTTCCCCATGGTCCGGGATAAACTTGAACTTGGCTAACAAGTCATACAAGGTGGCATGTCTTCACTGCCATTGGTGGATATATCGCCGTGGCGGTCATTGATTTGATTACTTCCGGGGAAGTGCAACGGGACTCGGTTGCACAGCTCGCGTGGCCGCTGCCGACTGTTGCGAGGTTGCTTGGGCCTGCTGCAGGAGAGACGAAGCGGGAGTAGAATTGTGCAGGGATTAGTGTTGGGGAAAGGGGGGCGGGGGTAAGAATATAGTACGAATAGAAGAACAGTGGCATGGATGGATAGTTGAGGCGGAGTGGTTGATAGAGAGACGAGTCCCATTGATGTTTATAGAATGATATGGATTTATTGTGCTCTCCACTCGGGACATGATTTGTAGATGATTGCAAGTAAACGAGGAGGGTGTGTCCAGAAACAACTAACACTTGCACATAGAAAACCATGTTCTATTGTGTCGCTGAGTGCACGGTCTCTAAACTGAAACTAGGATACTCTGTTTCAATCCTTCGCAGTAAATACCGCCTGCTCTAATGTACTGTATACTTAGTAGATCTTGTATGTACTTTGGGGTCCCTATGGTATCCCGATAGGACTGGGGCATCAGAAACAATAGAAAACCCACTTAAGGTGCGCTAAGACAAAATAGACACCAAGAACTGGGACAAATGTGTTAGCTCGGCAATATAGAACGACGTGAATCATTTTGTCCAAACTTCGGTGGATGACGGTGGAGACGAGCTTTTCGACCAAAACACCCGTATGACTCTTTCATCGCCAAGCATGATGTTACATATCATCTGGCTAACAAAGTCAGATGGACTGAGATGGAATGGGCTGTTCTTTGGCCAATGAAACTTACCCAAATGTCAAGTTTGCTTGGATCTGAAAGGTGTCAAATCCAAAACCGGGCACTAGGTTAAATGATCCTTGACGTCAACCTGATACCTTCAAATGAAAGTCAAAGGATTTATACCAAGCCAGTCATGCGGTTAACAGACAAGGTGGCTTCCCAGCAATGAGTGGGCTGATGCACCGACTGCAGGCGTCTCGGAAGCGCTGAATCATTGCTTATGTCCTCGGGATAGGAAGTTTACGTGGGGACAATTCATGCATGAAGCCTATACCAGATTTAGACTAGTTCAAACGTCTACGCGTATATCTTATGCAGAAGGGACGATTTGAACCGAAGCATACTGATATTCTCTTGTGGTTGGGCTCAGTCGTTTTCGATTGGAAGTGGATAGTGATGACGACTCTGCGTGGGCTGGACAAGGAACCAAAAACACGCGGCCAATCAGTTAGGGCTGATTTGACATTCCCCGCAACTCAGGTAGAGTAACTCAATGCAGCTATCCACAGGAGTAACAGCTTCTGTTCAATTATGTGTGGTTGTGGTTCATATTGCGAGTCTTGTTCCTTGTGAACAACACTATCTTAGGGATGGAAATTTCACCTAAACTTAGCAGTTGCTTTCATCCTGTGCTTACCACTTCAGAGGCATATCGATTATTCGATGCATCGTCTACTACGAGTATTATGTCTCGGATAAATAATGTCCTGCATTGGAGTCGAGACCGACAGATCAAACATACTGGCGCATCAATGCGTTCAATGCCAGTGCACAAACTCTCTTATTCATGGTAAATGATGAATGATCCTAATGGATGACGAGACACTTCCTGCTATGCCCGTATGCAATGCATAACCGCTGAATCAGTGGGGTTCCACCCTGACGGCGCTTCTTGCAGATCAAGCGGGAAATGCGGCATACTAACGAGGCATTGTTTCAACTACATCCTGGCCATCTCAACGCCTAAAGCCCCTCACAATTTGGAAGTATTTAAGTAAGTATCGATAGGCGTCTATCCTCATCCGTTGTTGGAATTGATGCCGCTACCCTATCTCATCTTTTTTGTTAGCACTACTACGTTATGTTCTTTACAGACACCCCTTTTAGGCCCTTGCGTGCAAGCATGGAGAACATGCTGGGTTATACCTCGATGCCAGTACCCGTCCTTGTATCGCTGGCTTTAGGCCTCGCGTTTCTCCTACTTCAAAGCTTCAGATACAAGGACCCGGCCCTGAATCCAAAGAAGCCCTTCGAGCTCACGTCTACTAGAGTAAAGCAAGAATACTTCTCCAATGCGCGAAGACTGCTATGGGATTGGTTTACAACTCATTCAAATACGCCAGTGCTCTTGCATACCGACACTGGGAAAGTGACAATTCTCCCTCCGAGTATGGCGAATGAGATCAGGAATGACGACCGCCTGAGCTTCTCTCGCTGGACATTCGAAGTGTGTTCCGACTTTCATGTGTTTTATGTTTGATCCGGAGCTCGTGTGAAAGTAGCTGACAAGATGCCAGGCATTTCATGGCAATCTACCTGGATTTGACGGATTCCGCGAAGGTAGTCAAGACTCGGGGATTGTCCAGGCTGTTATCGGAAACGACTTGACAAAATACCCGAGTTAGTTATCGGACTTCACGGCACTGGTGGCATGACTGTATACTAACTCACAATTCGGCATCTTGGCAGACAAGGTCACCGAGCCCCTTGCCAACGAGACATCTGTCGCCGTCCGTGAACTGTTGACAGATAATGAAGGTAGACAATCTCATACTTTCCAATTCGACGATAGGAATGCTAATGTGTGTCATGATTAGAATGGCACACGATCCAGTTGAGAACTGTGATGGTGGCTCTTATTTCCCGCATTTCCTCCCGTGTCTTCCTTGGGGAAAAGTTGTGCCGGAATGAAGAATGGCTGCGAGTCACTCAAGACTATACTACTGATGGATTCTTAGCGGCGGAAGAGCTTCGCATGTGGCCTGCAGCTATTCGACCCATCGTACACTGGTTCTTGCCCCGATGCCGTAAGCTTAGGGCCCAGGTGAAAGTAGCTAGGAAAGTCATGGGACCAATACTAGAGGAGAGGCGTCAATTTAAGAAACACCTTCATGCAGAGGGTAAACAATCACAAGGGTTCGATGATGCTATCGAATGGTTTGAGAAGGCCGCCAAAGGTCGTCCCTATGACCCTGTCAGCGCGCAGCTTATCCTTTCCGTGGCGGCCATCCACACAACTTCCGACCTGACATCTCAGACAATGACCCATCTCGTGCAAAATCCGGAGATTTTGGAGCCTTTACGCAAGGAAATTGTTGACACTCTCCAACAGCATGGTTGGAAAAAGACCGCTCTGTATAACATGAAACTGCTGGATAGTGTTATCCGGGAGAGCCAAAGGCTGAAACCAATCAACAACGGTGAGCAGAGCATAAACCCATCTGTTTTGATACCTTCCACTGGTTTGGCTAAATAAATTGTCAACAGCCTCAATGCGCCGGGTAGCTCTCAAGGAAGTGAAGCTCTCCGACGGGACGGTCATCCCCAAGAATGGCATGCTTGCGGTATCGGCCCACAAGCTCTGGGATGATGACACCTACGAAAATGCAGCTGCCTGGGACGGGTACCGGTTCTACAAGATGCGCGAAGACCCTGAGCGACAGACCAAGGCGCAGCTGGTCACAACGGCTCCGGAAAATTTGGCTTTTGGACATGGCAAACATGCTTGTCCGGGACGCTTCTTCGCCGCCAATGAGGTTAAGATTGCCTTGATCTATCTCCTACTGCGGTACGACTGGAAGCTATTGGAAGGGACGGTACCAAAGATTCGCTATGGTGGGTTTAGTATGGCAGTTGACCCGAGTCTGAAAATGGAGGTTAAAAGGCGTCGAGAGGAGATGGGAATATAAAGCCCGCAGTCGGTATCCATCACAGAGACCTTTTTATTCGCTATACAAATGTACAGATCATGAAGGGAGAAAACAATGGCTATGCAGATACCAGGCATGGAATGGAGATATGCATGTAGCAAGAGGAAACAGAACCCACAATTACTGGACGAGTTGTTGCCGAGAATCCACCGACGTAAAACCGGAATTTCCCCGGGCAGGCTGCAAAGGCAGTGGAGTGGGCCAACGCCCCCTGAAGCCCTTCTGGAACCAACGTTATTCGCTCTGTTTAAAATTTAAGCATGCCGCTGGTGTCTACGCCGCATTCCTCAACTAGTTATCTAGCCTTCCAGGCGTGCCAGTGACCAAACTCCACCTCATCCACCTTAATCAAAGCACCTGTACTGTGAGATAATGGGCGCTTCCCTCACTCCATACACCCAAACGCTATCGCGGAAAAGCCATCGCAAATCCCGTCTGGGATGTAAGAACTGTAAGAGGCGTAGAATTAAAGTCAGTTCCCGACGCCTTCTCCACTCTGGGCGCTTCAATGAGTGAGAGATACTAACCGATCCCCAGTGCGATGAGATCAAGCCACACTGCACCAACTGCCTCCGCCATTCAATAGAGTGCGACTACAGTTTCAAACCCCAAACTAACTCCAGCTCCTCTCCACAATCACAGCAATCAGACTCGGTATCACCACCCTCACAGGGCCCCAGCACAGATAGCTACACCTTCTACACATCCTCATCCGTCAACTTTCAACCCCCAAAACGAGGCCATGGCACACCTCTCACATCAGGACCAGACACAACCCAACCATCACCCCCATCAAACAACGACCTAGCCAAGCGCCCCTTCCAATACACAGCCCTGGACATGCTCCTCTTTCACCACTTCTCCACTTCCCCTGAACTAACCGGCGCCCAACCAAAAGCCCGTCAGCAATTATCTCAAATCGCTTTTTCCCACCACTACGTCATGCACATCCTCCTCGCCTTCTCCGGCTTCCACCTCGTGCGACGATCAGACGATCAGCAATGGTCCCAATCCATGGGTTTCACAGAAGCAGAAATATACACTGAAGCCGAACGCCACTTTAACGTTGCTATTCGAGATGTCTCAGCCACCTTACCGCACCTTGACCGCGACAACAGTCCCGCGATGTATGCCTCCGCAATATTCATCTTCATCTCAAGTCTCGCCCGTGGCCCTCAACCGGGGGAGTACCTCGCGTTCCGGAGCGATGGCACCCCAGGCCACTTGTCTTTGTTCCTCGGTGTGCGGTCTGTATTCGAGCTATGTAGCGGAGATATGCCAACGAGCGTTTTCTCCATCCATGGAGAGGGCGATGATTCTTCTTCTCGCACCACACCTCAAACCGAACATGAAAACTCCCATATCGCATCACAAAACAAAACCAAGTTAGAAGATTACCCGCACCACCTAGAAACTTACCGCGCCCTCCTTACCACAACCATCCCCATCGACGACCCACGGCTCTCAATCTATCTGCAAACACTAGACCGACTAGGCCACAGCCTCGACGCCATCATGGGTCCCGATCCGCAGGGTACAATGGGAATGGCTCTCTTCCCGCTTGTCTTTGCGTGGTTGTATCAGTTGCCGGACGCAGTGGTGGGTGATTTGCAGCGGAGGGAGCCGGTGGCGTTGATTCTGTTTGCGTTCTTTTTGTATCCGCTTGATCGGCTGGATCATGTTTGGTTTATTTGTGGGTGGCCGCGGCATATTCTCGAGGGGATTCAGTGGCATTTGGATGGCAGGTATCGGGGGTATATTCAGTGGGCAGTGGATCATGTTGGGGGTGGTAGATTATCAGAGGGTTTGGGGGTAGGTATGGAGGTTGTTAGTAGATGAATGTCGTCTGTATACTTGTTGGGATAATATGTAATGGACATTAGCAAGATGAGGGTGTAAATAAACTACTTCCTTTATGATATCAGTCTATAGAGTACTAAGAAGAGTAGTACTCAATGTGGGTAAATATCACACACCCACCGCCCCCTCAACTACCGACCTCGCCAACAACGCTAGACTCATCCTCGCATCCATCAACTCCAACATACTCACCCCCCTCCCAAACGCCCCCTGGAACCAATTGCGAAACTCCGCCGCCAGCAAACTATCAATGCCATGCTCCGCCACCGTCTTGTTGGGATTCACGCTTCCCACATCCACAAACAACATGCCTGCCACGGTGGCCTGGATGGCCTCAGTCACGAATTTGATGGTCTCCGTCCATGCATCCTCCTTGGAATCTTTACCTCCCGCACGGAGCGTCGCAACGGAGTGGTCGAATTGTCGTCTCAGTTGGGCAGTAGGTGATGCGTCTGAGGCATGGATGTCCGAGCTACTGAGAGAAGAGGTAGCGGACGAGGCGTCTTCTAGGGCACGCAACATTAAGGAGACACGAGAGTCGTGGTACCATCTGGGAATGGTAGAAGAGGCGAGGGAGGCAGCTGATGACCGGGCCATCTTGGCGAGGACGGCTGGGTCGATGCCAGTGACTATGTGGGATGCGGAGAGGGGGTCATCGGTATGGCCGAGCCAGAGGGCATTGGGTTGCTCATTCACAAAGGCTGGCTCGAGCATGCGCACGACCTGAGCTCCCGTCATGGTTTGGCCTTTGGCGCGGACGAAGAGGTTGACGGTGACGGGGTCATTGGTTAGCGGGCCCAGGTCGTTGATGAAGCCTAGGGCGACGGTCGTGGCAGGGAGACCGAGCCGGCGGCGGTAGCGGGCAAAGTAGTCAAGGTAGTTGTTGGCAGCGAGATAGGTGCTCTGGGTAGGGAAGGCATAGACAGTTCCCAAGGAGGAGGTCATAGCGAAGAAGTCGAGAGGGATGGAGGTCGTGGCATCGTGGAGGTGCTTGACGCCGAAGACCTTGGCCGCCATGCCTTGGTTGAATTGGGCTTCGGTCATCTTGTCAAAGGAGATATCCTGGTAGGATACGGCAAAGTGGAAGACACCACGAACAGGTCGTGTGGGATCAACATGCGCAGATCGCATGGTGTGGAGCACGGCGTCACGGTTGGTTACGTCGCAGGCAACGGGCTGGACTCGGATGCCTTGGGCTGCCAGCTCAGTGATCATACGCTGTGCTTCGGGGGCAAGGTTGCTTGCCCCCCGGCGGGACCAAACCTCCATGTCGCGAGCACCACGGCTGCTCATCCACCGCACGATGGAGCGGCCGAGGCCGGTCAGCCCGCCGACGAGGATGTAGCGGGCGGCTGGGTCGAAGCGCGCCGGGGTTGCGGATGAGGTGGGGAGAGTGCGCAGCAAGGTGGACGGGTCTTGGTAGGTAATGACACGCTTTCCAATATGGGTGCCTTGCGAGAACTGCAAGAGAGTTTGGTCCAGGTAGCCAATGTCCGCAACGGAATAGGGCTTAATGGGTCCGATGTGGCCAGCGCGGAAGTGCGCGTCGACGGACTGCATCAGCTCCGCCCCGAGGACAGAGTCGCGTTCCACAACGAGGCCAAGGTCAAAGGAGGTAAACCCAGCACTCTTTTGGAAAAGTTCCAGGCCCATGGTTTGGGAACTAGTGACATCCAGGCGACCCACGTCGACTAAATGACCCAAGGGGGCGAGGGCTTTGACGGACTCGTACAACATATCGCCCTGGGCGGTGCTAAGGATGACATCAAACCCTCCATGTTGCTGAGTGGCGCGGTTCAGACTGGCCAAGTCGCGGGACGAGAAGATCTGCGATGCTGGAACACCCATGTGGTCTGTCAGGAAACGGACTTTGTCTGCAGTGCCTGCCGTCGCGTAGATGGTGGCCCCCTTGGACCGCGCCAGCTGGATGGCTGCCAGACCAAGGCCGCCTGTAGCCGATTGGATCAGTACCTTGTGGCCAGGCTTGAGGCGAGTAACATGCTCGAAGGCATAAACTGCAGTCATATACACCAGCGGCATAGTAGCCGCCTCGATGGCGTTGACGTCCGCGGCCAGCTTCTGTGCCAGACCTGCGGGCACACGAGTGTGCGTGCCAAAGTGTCCCTTGCCCATTCCATAAACCCGGTCGCCAATAGATAATCTAGTAACATCAGCTCCTACCTGGGTAACAACACCGCAGTATTCGTTGGAGAGGTTGTTCGCATCAAATCGACCGGAACACAGCCCCAGGTCTTTCCAGTTGAGCCCGACAGCATCCACCTTGACGTCGATATAATCCCGAGGCAGGGGTTGCAACAGCTCTGTATACGGACGGAAATAGAGGGAGGTGAGAATACCAGGTGTCTCAAAGGCCGCTCGTACGGGTCCAAGGCTGCTCAGTGGCCGTGAGGACACGTCAACTTCCTGCCTGGTGGGAGCCACCTCCGCGTATCCCTGCAGCTGCCCATCAGGCACGATCCGGCTCGTCCACATGCAGCCGTCTTGCCAAACCAGGTCCCGATTCACCTCGGGAGGTCCTTTATCATCGAGGGTGGGCTGCAGGAGGAGCTCCTGTTCGACCAAGCAGCGGACCAGCTCGTCCATCTCCAGGCCAGGAACCTGAAAGTCTTCCGCATCAACGTCGACTGACAAGAACTGCCCTGCGGGATTCTCAGTTCCCAAGGTACGTAGAAGCCCGCTAACAAATGCGCCGTCGGGATTTCGGCCCTTCACTAGGCCGCACGAGGTAACCCAAACCATGCTCGCCGTGTTTGCAGCTAGATGTTGGAATAGTCCCAGTCGGCGTTGATCGGCGGCAAACAGAAGGTTTTCTCCGTCAAGGAAAGCCACCACGCGAGAATTGGGAGCGAGTACGTTTATTGCTTGGTCCATAGGACTGATCCGGATAGATAGGCCGTGCTGTTCCATAGCCCGGGCGAGATGATGGAGAAGCGCTGAAGTGCCTTGAGACCCGTGTAGAAGGTGGACCACAGGGTTGCCGCTCTTGGTAGTTGGTACCGGATCGGGCAGGGTGGATAGGATGATGGTGGAGTGCAGATCAGTTTCGCGACAGACTAGCTTATATCCTGAGTCGAATCCAACTCGCCGAAGGCATTGGTCCCATGCCAGTTCGCTGCTATTCATGCGGTCCACTAGTACAAGGTGGCCCCCGGGATGGAGGAGCTTCTTGGCGTTTGCCAGGGCCTGCTCAGTAGCCGGGCCATGTTCCACATTGCTCCAGAGGATCATGTCGTAGGTCCCTATTTGGAATTCCTGTTCCGAGGGATCTTGGCTGATATCCAGCACGGAGTATCTGACGTCGCGGAAAGCTGAGACAGTCTCACGGAAGGAGTCCAGTCGCTCGGCAGAGGTGTCCGTTGCGACGTATTCCCGGTAGCGCTTGATGCCATTGTGGCCGACAAGGGACTTTAGCACTGCTTGACCAGCATTCCGGTCATCGCTGCCAGCGCTAAGCTGCAGGATTCGAAGATCTGGGTTGGCATGGCCTACGAGGTCGATGAGGTAGGAGAGCCGAGAGAAAGTCGTGGTCCCGTCCACAGACGCAAGAAGTTTGTTCCACTGATCCCGACTCAATGTGCGACTATCAGGCCTCCAGACAAGACGCGCGAAAGGACTGGAATAAGCTTGGCCAGAAAAATCCTGTGCAGAGGACTGCTGCTCATTGTTCAGGCTGGTGAAACGCATGTTGTCCACGTCCAAGATAGCCTCGCCGGAGTCATCCAACAGTTGCAGTTGGGCGTACGCTCCACGCAACCCACGTAGCTCGCCGCGCGATACCCCTGTGATCCAGTCACGGCCTTGGAGGCAGCCAAGTTTGAACCGCATCTGATCGAAATGGATAGGCAGCTGGACACTGGCCGTTTCTGCCTGGCCGCCATTACATGCCATGAGTCCCAGGCGGATAACAAGATCCAAGGAGGCGGGGTGGATGGGATACCTGGACTCGCCTCCAGGGAACAATCCTGCAGTGGTGTTTAGCGATAGCTTGGCCAATGCCACGTTGCTGAACGGGTCAGCCCAGATATCGGAATACCCTTGGAACGAGGGCCCAAACTGGAGTCCCATGTCAGCAAAGCGAGTGTACCAGGCCTGCGCATCTACAGCGCGTCCATCCATGGTAGTTGTATCAATGGCCGCAGGCGCGTTAAAGGCAACGACATCAACCTTGACTAGACCTGAGCAGTGTTCCGTCCACTGCTCGGAGTCGTTAACGACCGAAGCGATGGAAAAGCTTGCCCATCCAGGAGATGCGGCGGTGGCACCATCCTCGAGCTCCATGCTGAGCACGATCTCAATCCCCTTGTCATCTTGCGGGACAACCAGGGTCTTCTTGATCGAGACGTTCCGGAGAGTCAAGCCAGCAACAGGTAACGCATCGGGGAATTCCGCATAGGCTTGCTCTGCTGCGAGCATGGCCATCACAATATGCGCCGCTCCGGGATGCAGAACGTGAGGAGGCACGCGATGGTCATTAAGCCATGGCAGATCCTTCAAGCGGAGTATGTTTCGCCATTGCGGACGCAGTCGAGTTGTCCCTGGCACACGGGCTCCAAGCAGATCATGCCGGGGCCAGCGCCGGAGTCGGTACTCCTTGCTTAGACGGCTCTCGTGGTACTTGATAGGCCCATAGGTGTACCGGTAGGGCGGCAGGTCAATAGCCATGCATCCATGTATGAGCGTTCTTTTTCCCGCACCATGCGACTCATCGACGGCGTTGACTGCCACCAAATCGACGTCGGCATTCAGGGCAAATAGCGTTCCGGCGAGTCCAAGTAGCGAGCGGCGAGAATCCTGGCCTCTCTCTACCGAGGCAACGTGGGGAATCGTACGTCCCAGACCTTTGACTATCTGCCCCAATGGGCCTTTCAGCGCTGGGTGTGGGCCGATCTCCACCGTTGCGCCGATTCTCAGGTCATCCATGTCGAGGAGCTTGGATACGGCATCGGTAAACCGTACGGGTGACTCCAGATTTGCTTTCCAGTATGAAGCAGTCACTTCCTCGCGAGGCATGGTTGAGCTTTTTTGTGGCACCACTGAAGAAGCCCAAGGAATGTTGGAGTACCTGGAAGTGGTGTCATTGATTCCTAGGCTGGCAAGACGCTGTAACCCATCATCAACTGCCTGAGCGTAATCGTGACCAAATGACAGCATGTGGTGTGAATGGTAGGCAAGTCCTCCGGTGCGAAGCTGTCGGTTAAAGATAGCTTCTTGGGTGAGCTGGACGCTCAGCTGCTCAATGGCATCAGCGTCACCAGACATGGTGATGCTCGCCGGAGAGTTGATCGCCGCGACCTTGACTCTTCCCTCCATACCGGCCTGCCGGACATACTCGGCACCCTGGTCTGCTCCAAGCCCGACAGCCAACATAGCACCCTTTTTCTGGTTGAATGAGACCATGTATCCACGGTAGTAAGCAATGGTGATGGCCTCTGCGGCTGTGATCCGACCGGCGGCATACGCTGCGGCCATTTCGCCCGATGAATGACCCACGACGCCAGCCGGGCGGACAGACCATGATGCTAGCAGGTCAACAAGACCCATCTGTAGCGCGGTGCATACAGTTTGAGACACGGCAGGCTTCTGGATGAGATCCTTGTCACAGTTCCCACACAGAATGTCTACAAGCTTCCATGGAGCGGGCTGGGGCAACACAGCCAGCACGGTGTCGAGGTATGCGATTGTATCTCGGAACACAGCGTACTCAAACAGCTCCGCCCCCATGGCTGGCCATTGAGCACCCTGACCCGTGAAGACAAAACCGACGTTTACCCGTTGAGGCGAGGCGAACACCTTTGGTCCGTTGTCGGTGACCGATCCGACCTGGGTGACCTGGTCCTTGTCAACAATCGAGAAGGCTCGTTGCGAGAATCGAGAGCGTTTAGCTGCGAGAGTGTAGGCCACGTCGGCTAATGAGTGATGAGGAATGGATCGTTGCAGCGCCTCCATGTTCGCAATCAGAGAAGACTGGTTGTGCGCGGAGAAGGGGAGAACCACCATCTGGCGAGTGGTGGCATCGGCCCGTCTAACGAGGGTCGGAGAATGGAGTATAGGACGGTGCAGCTGGGAGAGTGCTTCTGGCTTGGTGCCGTGGGTGCCATTAGTGCCATTGGTACCATTAACAGCATGCCCGTTTGTACCATTGGACTGCTCAACTTGCTCGTAAATGACGCCAGGCTTCACATACTCCGGGATGACATTGTGGACGTGGTCGATGATGCAATGTCCGTTGGTCCCTCCAAAGCCTGCCGAAGTAACACTGGCACGCTTAAGTCGGTCTTTAGGCCAGGGCTCTGTCTTATTGACGACGCGAGCCTTGGCCTGGTCAAAGTCGATGCGTGGATTGGGGGTCTGGAAACCGAGCGTCGCGGGGATCTCTCCGGCCTCGAGAGAAGCGACCACCTTAAGGATACCTGGCAAGGCGCACGCACCTTCCAGATGGCCCACGTTAGTTTTAACAGATCCGACAACCAGGCGATCTTCATGGACAGTAGACCGTGATGGCCCAAACACATTCCCAGCTGCCGTCACCTCAATTGGGTCCCCAACGCGGGTGCCTGTTCCGTGGCACTCGAGAAGGGTTGTTTCGGAGGGATCGAGATCCCCTGCGTTCTTGTAGCTGTTCAAGTCAGTATTAGAAGGTCATGCGTGAGGTGCAAAGTGTGTAACATGGATAGAGCTCACGCTTCTCGAATGACAGTCTCTTGTGCGGGGCCACTCGGGTTGGTGATACCACTCGTACGCCCGTTGGCGTTGACCGCACTGCCTCTGATTAGGGCGCGAATCGGAGACGCATCTTGGGTTGCAAGCGAGACTGTCTTTAGGTAGAGTGCTGCGAAACCTTCGCCGCGGGCGTACCCGTCTGCGGAGGCATCGAAAGTGTGGCTTCTGGAAGAAGGTGACAGGGCTCCCAGCTTGCCCATAGCAATGTGGCAGTTGGGGTCCATAACCCAGTTGGATCCGGCTACGATGGCCGAATCGCAATCCCCATTGCGCATAGAGGTAATAGCCAGGTGGAGCGCATACATGGCCGAGGTGCATGCACTGTTGATTAGCAGACTCGGACCTTTGAGGTTGAAAACGTAGTGGATGCGGTTGGCCAGCATGTTGGGAAAGGCTCCAGTAGCCGAGTATTTGCCGCTATAGTCCCAATCACGCGTCTGGGACACATAATTGTCGAACGAGATATCGCCGACGAAAACGCCGATTCGGCTACCGGACACACTGTCCCATGTCTCCCCTGCATTCTCAAATGCTTCATACGTCACTTCGAGTAGCTTGCGTTGCGAGGCGTCCATGGTTTCCGCTTCGACATCGGTAATTCCGAAGAAAGACGGGTCAAAAAGCCGCGGGTCCTCTTTCAAGAGGAAGCCACTGCTGGCTACAGCAGTCCCAGGCCGGTCTGAATTGGCATGATAGAAGCCTTCGGCTGAAAAACGCGGCGCGGCAAACTCCCCGTGAGCATCCTTCTGGTCCCGGAGGAACTCCCACAACGCAGGAATGTCCTGAACACCTCCCGGTAGGCGACAGCCTATTCATGTTAACAATGCTTGATTTCTCTCCAAAGCCCGATATAATCAACTCACCCATGCCAACAATGGCAATTGGCTCGCACTCATTTGATCTTGGGGGTGTCATGATGGCTCAGTAAGGAATATGGGTATGAGAGTGGTAAAGATGAAGTATAGAGATCGTTCGTGCTTTTTGTCGAATTCAATAGAGAAGTTGCTGTATTTGCCAAATGAACTGTCTCGTCCATGGCAACACAGGCCCTATATAGCAATTCATCCTGTTCTTGAATCCTGACTCCTGCACTATCTACGGTGAATAGCTGTAGTTGTCTTCTTTCTGATGGTGTATCTGCTGCCATGTTCACCATACGTGCATGAAGCTACTGCACTCATTAAGCCCCGCGTCGGCCGTTTCGTGGCAGCCTTCACATTCGGGTATTCCAGTTGATGAAGACGCCGTGTGCTGTCTACGGACCTCGGCCGAAGACGTTGGAGGAACAGACAAGTCCTCAGATTCCTTTTCTTGGCGGCTCGTGTTGATGCTGATCGTGATAAGCTGGACGGAGGAGGGACGGGCGAAATCGCCCGATGCGACCGATGGATGTCGGGGCCGTGACTTTCGTCAGCACTACTCAGAAGCGAGACACTTCGCATGGATTCGATTCCTTCTCTGTTGCGAGCCGAAGTTTGCTGGCTTCTGTCATTGGCAATAAATGGAAGGATTGCCTACCTTCAGCCACAGTCCCGGGCGCCTAAGACTAGACCTCTTCCTCAGAGGTCCTTTTTGGCCCCCTTCATCCTTCCCCACCTTCCTTTCCCCCCAGATTGAGGGGATCCCAAGCAAGCCGGACTGAGAAGCATGCCATATTGGGAAGGTAAAAGGTGCCGAGATGGGATGAAACCAGACTGTTGATAATTATGGGGTTAACGGCCCTCTGACGAAGATCAAATCCTCCCCATGCTCCAACCCACTCGCACGGACCACTGACGGTACGTAGTACAAAAATGTGATATGCAGTACAATGAGCGGCTCCAAGTGGGTGTTGTTGAGATAAGCGTGGCGATCCTGCTGGTCAACGAATTCATTGAAGGTTGCAGATGCAGCTTGTCTGATCTTACAGGTTCTGCTGGAGTCTAGTCTACGTTGAACGTACTTCACAGGACGTGATAGATCAAGCATATTAGGCACAGCTCCGGGATGGCCCGGGTGCCATGGGAACAAATCAGGAGGGTTAGTTTCAGTGTAATTGGGATGCACGGGATTTAGGCCACCAATAACACCATCAGAAACAGCCAGAGAGCCGCACGTTTCCTGTTGATGAGAGTTTGAAGCCGAGTAAACCGAGTAAGCATAACCAAGTAGATCCGGCGGGTTCTTCCGTTCCGCGTGGCCGATCTTATCCGGACTGAAGTTAAATCCATGCAGGCTCACGGACCGTCTGGCCGTCTGACCCCAAATGTCTGACGGTCTGACAGTCTGCCTATCTGGTCTTCTGTGTCTGTCTGGCTTGTCCCTCCCAAATGCTGGTGGAGACACGCCCCCCCACTACCCCGAAGCGACCTCCAGGCACAGAAACAGTCCCACATTGAGATATTCCCCCTCATCCCTCCACTAAGGTATAATTATCTGGAAGAAGAATAGCTTAATCTTGTGCGACAGCTAGACATAACAAGGGCATCGGGCCCGCTGGTGTTGTGTGAGTTGTCGACCAGATGGGAGGAGCCGCAATGCATCCCACCGGCCGAAAGCGTCGGGTCACCACCTGTGTGCCCTGCTACACTAGGAAACAGAGAGTGCGTAAACATCGCTAATCCTACACTGGGCAGCTGAAAGCTTGAGTCCTAATGCGAACTAAAAAAAAAATTAGTGCAACCGCCAGTACCCGTGCAACCATTGCACCCGACGTCGACGGCCGGAGGAATGTGTCTACCAGTCCATCATTACTGGAGACCCCTCCAACACTTTCCTCTTGGAGCCAGCGAGAGACCCTGAGCCCCAGGAACCACCCAATGTCCAGTTACCAAATGGATCTTCCAAGGCCTCGCCTGCCGAGGCACAGAATAGCGCGTCTAATTCACACTCAGCTCTGGCTAAATCCTTTGGCTACTTCGAGCACAGTGACTCCAATACCATGGCTCTGCTCAAAAAAGTGAGAAGCACACATGCAACTGTGGATCCATCCTCTTGACATATGGCTAATCTCAAACGGCATAGTGGGATCTGGACAGTGAAGGGGACACAGATCAAAGCACCCAGGGCCTGTCAACTGCGGTGCTAGAGACAGTCAAACAAGTCCTGGAAAAAATTCCTCCCCGTCCCATCCTAGATTTCCTGATGCAGTATTTCGTCGATGAATTGAACTGGTAGGTCCCTTGTTAGTGATCATATTAGATTCATGGTCAACTGATGCCCCATGGAACAGGATGAAACAGATCATCCACCCACCCAGCTTTCTGACACAGTATCAGCATTGGTGGACTAAGGAGTGGCCCCTGTCTGTGGATGACATTGAGTTTGCCGCTCTGGTACTTCGGATTGGTGCCTACTCGGCGCAATTCCTGCCTTCTCCGACGCACACCCTTGATCGGATCCGGGGGCAGTCACTCTCAGACATACGTGACACCTGCAGTCATCTCGGTGGTGAGCTTGCCAGAGCCTGTCTGTCTCTAAACTGGAAAGGGTCTCTGGTCCGGGTCCAGCACATTTTATTTGCCGCTTTCAGATCCTCTTGTGAAGGGAGGACTGATAAATTTTGGGAAGGCATCGCCTCTGCTTGTAGTGCGGCGCAGAAGGCGGGGATTCACACAGTGGCTCCAGTGCCGGGGGAAGATAGTTCTCAAGTATTAGAAAAGGAGATGCGCCGGAGGACATTATGTGGGCTGTATGTTCTGGACAGGTGCGTATGCCATGCTCTTGGCACTGCAACCTTGCGCTGACGTGGCCGGATCAATAAGCCATCTCGCCCGACAGCTTGACCGGGTCCCTTTTCTCCCTGATAACCTTGTCCTTGAGACTTTACCCCGATTACGTCTTGCCCCGTTTATTGGCGACTTGGCTGCGTCTGCAGATGCACCTGAAGACTTCACCGAGCGTCTCATGCAAGTCCGGCTGGGCAGATTCTGGAGAAGCTTCGGTTCCAGACGGAACCTACCGTACGACCCTACTCACGGCGAACAGCGGTATGAGCGATTCTGCGCAGAGTATATCCCTACCCTACCACCAGCCTATGCACTGAATCCAGATCGGAGGTGGGACGGCCAACTTCCTAAATTACCCATGCAGAGACAGCTGCTCTACATTGCCATATTCGATTCAGTCTGTTGGAATTTTCGTCCTTTACTGTTGCTGAAACCAGGCCAAGTCACCAGTCTACCCCCTTATAAGCAAGTTCTTCTCCAATCGCAGAAGCAGAAGCTGGCTCTGGCCGCTCTGGAAGAGCTGGATGCCGTCACAGCTCTGCATATCATGTTTGGAGGCTCCCACACGCGTTTCAGCGCCATCATATTCAACACGTTTGAAGCCGCCGTTGTTCTTCTGATACTTTGTACGCAGAAAGACTTTCCATTTGATCAAGGCGAGGATCATCCCGATATTCTCGGCTTAAGAGTGGCCACTCTGACTCGGCCCCGGGCAATGCGGGCGGTTGAGAAAGCCCTGGGACGTCTTCAAATGTTAGCTGAGGTCAGCGAAATGGCTGCCTCTGGGGCACAGGTTGTGACGCAGCTTTTTGCGAAGGCTGCCAGGATGGAGCATTCCCTCGAGCCATATACACCTAATGAGTCAAGCCGGAGCTCTTCATCTCCAGCCATCCTTTCGAACTTCCTCAACCTAGAAGACGGCTCTGGACTCTGGATGTCTTCAGAGGATCCGACCTTGATGCCAGACATGTTATCCACAATAGCGCACGGTGACTCATACTCAATGCTGCAATTTCCCTCTCTAGACCTCACGTCTTGGAATGGCAATTTCCACTCGTAAAGTGGAATTATTTTCCTCCAAGCAGAGTCAGGCTTGTAATCACTGCCGGCGAGGATATGGACACCCGTTCAAGGCTGGCGTTCGTGATTCGTAGCAGGTCTTCCTTCACTTGGATTTTCCGGTGAAGCATCAACCCGATAAGCAGTAAATAGTTGTTAGCGGAATATACAGTTCGATGGACTGCTAGTGCTTACATTAACGGATTCGGAACTCCTGCACCTGCCATTTGTAGATGTGGAGGGTGGCCACTGTGTCTACGCAACCATGGAGAAGGAGATATTCACGTAGTCTGACTACATTCCAGGTCGAACCTGCTCGCTTCCGTGGGGTGAATTAACGGGTAGAGGTGCGTCCGACATAATCCCCGATATTCGTCGGCCGACATATTTCGGACGAGCTTTCAACACAGCCCGCCACCCGAAACATCACTCCCTTCTTACATTGGCACTCGACTGCAAGCGTGGCTGAGAAGGAAGCGGGGCTTTCCAAATCAGTATCTAACCTTCGATGATGGCCGAAAGGAATATACGGTTATGATCCATGAACCAAAGAACATCGGCCTCGTTGTTGGTTATTCCGAAGACATGATTAGTATTAGCATTAAGGGCCTATACTTGGCCTCAAAGATCCATGAATATTTAGCTCAGAACAGCCGTCCGGAAGGTAAATTGGATATTGCCTACCTTGTCCAAATCCTATTGGAAATACAAAATTCATCGGTCGCATGACATAATGGCGCCTTCTTACATTGCCAGCTTTGTTGAGCTTTTTCATGGATACCCTGCTGTCTTCTCGATTACGATTTGCCTGGTGGGGTTATACGTCCTTTATCGATGGCTTCTCCCGAGCCCATTACCAGGAATTCCTTACAACAAGCAGGCCGCTACATCAATTTTGGGCGACGTGCCTGCTCTGAGGGGCGATCCTGCCGGACTGGCTAAGTGGTGCAGCAAGCAGCTTGAGGAGCATGGGTCTCCGATATGCCAGGCGCTGATGGGCCCGCTCTCCAAGCCGGTGGTCCTTGTGGCTGACGTCGGCCAGACCCGCGAGCTGCTGATGGGACGAAGTGACTTCGACCGATCGTCTTACATTATCGATCGGTTCCCGTTATTTGGAGAGTTCCACCTTAACATGAAGACTGGGGACTCCTGGAGAACCTCCCGCAGCTGGTTGAAAGACCTTCTAGCTCCGCACTATCTGCACCAGACCGTGGGTCCCATCATCCACTCTTCGGTGCTCAACCTTATCCATCTTTGGGAATCCAAAGCCCGGGTAGCAAATGGAAGGCCATTCAGTATGCTGGCCGACCTGAAAACCCTAGCTCTTGATGTTATCGTGCGCTTCCACTTCGGACAAGACTTCCAGGACTCGGCTCTGCGTAGGCAAATTGAGTTTGTCGAGCAGCTGGACAACTCTCAGTTAGGGGTTGGGAAGCACACCGACGTCATCTTTCCTCAGGCCTCGTTGCACCCATTCCAACAGGGTTTAACCGATGTGGGTGACCGGATGGCTGCCATCTACACGACTAAATGGCCTCCCTCCATCGTGTCCTGGTGGGCACGGTACATGTCCCCATATTACCGGAAGTTCTTCGTCGGCAAAGATCGCTTTATCCGCAAGCATATTAACCTAGCACTGCAGCGCTTCGGCAACGACGAAGAGGCTAAGACTGGTATTGACTATATGGTGTATAGAGAGCAGAAGTCATCTCGCAAGGCCGACCGGCAGCCTATGTATGGCAAACAGATCATGATTGACGAGGTGGGTAAACAGCTTCTTTCGGCCTCTGAAATCTCTACTAAGACACCGGGTCATTGCATCTAGGCATACGGAAATCTCATTGCCGGCCAACACACAACCAGTGCGGCGCTAGTATGGATTCTCAAGCTACTGGCTGAGCATCCTGCCGTTCAGACAAGGCTTCGCGACGAGCTGCAGACAGTATGCGCGGCCGCAGTCCAAGAGGGTCGCCTACCCACTGCAGCTGAGATCATCCAATTCCGACTCCCGTATTTGGACGCAGTATTGGAGGAGACCTTGCGGCTTCGCGCTGCCATGCTTGTTCCTCGCGACGCTACCCGTGACACAGAGCTTCTGGGCCGCCGGATCCCGAAAGGCACGGTCGTCCTTCTCGTCTGTCAGGGACCGGACTACTCCTCTTCGCCATCCTCCCTGTACTGGAGTGACGTGAAGACGACCCGGAAGTACCCAGGTGGTGGTAACCCTGATCTTGAGGCATTTGATCCGGAGCGTTGGCTAGTCCAGAATGAGCGCGGTGAACTCGAGTTTGATGGCTCGTCGTACCCGCAGTTGGCGTTCGGGCTGGGCATTCGGGCTTGCTGGGGGCGGCGACTGGCTCAGCTAGAGATGAGGATCATGACTGTCATGATGACTTGGAAGTTTGATTTTCTCGATGTACCTGAGGCATTGGCTGGTCATGAGGCAACCTACGACATCTCCTACCGCGCCAAGAAGGGATATTTGCGTCTGAGATCCCGGTAAGCGCATAACAAGCAGGCGCTGCAACCCGAGGCCAATGTTTCTGTACCCAGCGCACTTAGTTTGCTCAGGATATTTGAAATGCAATTTAAATTGGCTACTCGTATTGTCCAGTAATGATGAGAGAAAATAGTACGACATTAGTATACATGTTCCAGACCCTGATCATCGAAACGTAGCCCTGTGTCGACCTAGCAGGTAATTTTTCTTCTTCTTGCTGTGTGTTTAGCCACAACAAAATCCCCTTCTTTTCCTTTCTGTTAGGTTCAGATCAACCCCAATGAAAGGCTTCTAAGCTTATAAGCAAATCGCTACCTACGTTTCGTGGATGGGCGCCACCCGAGAGCTGTATCCAGTGTGAATCCTTCGGGCCGGTCGACGATCTGCATTTTGCCATCGGGCAGGATTTTGGCAATAGTCCATGAGTTTTGAATTTGCATTGGAGCCAGTGCGTGCTCCGGTTGTTGGTTGGGGTGATCTCGGATGCATTGTGCTCTTTGTCGGGTGAGTGCGTGGGCCATTCTATCTTCGGCCGACGAATTTCGGGTGAGCGACGTGTTTGTTATATGATGATCCCCCGGCCTCCCACGGGGATAGACAATGCTAAACTCCTAATCCCGCCATCGTGGAAGCACTAGAGCTTCGTTTTTAGAGACTATTTGTCCTGCAGTGTCCCTGGCGTGGTTAATCCACGACGTGGTCCGCCGGTCATAACGGACATAAGGAGAAGCAATGGGTGATCTGCCCTGTCTCGACACTATACATATGCGCGATCCTCCCCAGCCGCTCAGTCCTCCCAACGAGAAACAATAGCCCTCTCGGGTTCGCCAAAATGGAAGCTGCAGCGCATTCACTGCCCTCGAGTCAGGAATCAGACTTCGCTGTGAATAATCATCTCCCTCATCGCGAAGAGTCCGATGAGAAAGGACATGACGCCGACGCCAGTGCCACCGATGATGATGTCCGCAAGATTACCGGTTTCCGATGGTTTCTGATTTGCGCTGCTCTGTATCTCTCTGCTCTGATGTATGGACTTGATACAACCATCGCTGCGGATGTGCAGGGCGCCGTGATTGAGAGATTCGGGGACGTGTCGCAACTTGCATGGATTGGAGCCGGTTTCCCACTCGGTTCAGTTGCCGTGATTCTCCCCTACGGGTTTCTCTATACCGTCATGAATATGAAGTGGCTCTACATTGCTGGAATCGTGTTATTCCAAGGTGGTTCTGCTCTCTGTGGTGGTGCTCCAAATATGAACGCCCTTATTGTCGGCCGTGTGATTGCAGGCGCTGGAGGTACAGGAATCTATCTCGGTGGACTTAACCATTTCTCTGCCATGACCACCCGCAACGAGCGCGGCACCTATCTTACAGGAACCGGATTTGTCTGGGGCGTGGGTGCCATCCTGGGTCCCGTCGTGGGAGGCGGATTCTCCGACTCCTCCGCCACCTGGCGCTGGGGTTTTTACCTGAACCTGGTAATCGGCGCCATCACAGCCCCCGTGTACCTCTTCTACCTCCCCGCCATTCACCCCGGCGCGGGCCAATCTCTTCGCAAACGCTTAACGCGACTCGACTATCTGGGATTCGTCCTCAGCGCGGCAATGTGGGTGACCTTCGCACTTGGCTTCATCTCTGCAGGAGGCATCTGGGCGTGGGACTCCGGCGCCACCATCGCGCTAATCGTGCTCTTCGGCGTCCTATTCATCCTTTACGCCCTCCAACAATACTTATGCATCTTCACTACGCCCCAAACGCGCTCCTTCCCCGGCCATCTCCTCCGCTCCCGCACCCAAATCCTCCTCTACATCACAACGACCTGCGCCAACACCGCCATGTTCTTCACGACCTTCTACATCCCAATCTACTTCCAGTTCACGCGCAACGACTCCTCCCTAATGGCTGCCGTGCGCCTTCTCCCCTACCTCCTCGTAACGATCACCATCAACCTCGCCATCGGCTGGCTCCTCCCAAAAGCCAAATATTACATGCCGCTGTGCCTCATCTCAGGCATCCTCCTCACCCTCGCCAGCGCCCTCTTTGTCGGATACCTCTCACCCTCTACCCCGGCAGGACAGATCTACGGTTTCACGATCCTCATGGCTGTCGGCACCGGCATGACCATGCAGCTGGGGTATGCGGTAGCTAGTCTCAAGGTGCCTCCCGAGGATATCTTCAGCGCGATCAATTTGCAGAATGTGGCGCAGATTGGAGCTACAGTTATCTGTCTTGTGGTGGCAAGTCAGGTGTTTCAGTCTACTGCAGTAAAGAATCTGAAAGGGGTGTTGGATGGGAGGGGATATAGTGAGGCGGAGATACGGAATGCTGTAGCGGGTGTGCAGAGTACGTTGTTGAAGAGCTTGAGTGGGGAGTTGAGGGATCGGGCTATCAAGGCTATTACGGATGCGATGGCCAGGGCGTTTATTATTCCGTTGGTGGCCGGAGCGGTGGGGGTGGTGAGTTCGCTGGGGATGAGGAGGGAGAGGTTGTTTGGGTAGATATCTTGTCCGGGGTGGAGGTATAGAGGAAAATAAAGTGATGCTAGGGTATAAATTGAGTGAATATGGTATGGCTCAAATATGAAAGGTATGAGCGGGAAAGAAGATATATCACGCTAATTTACACGCAAATGCTTCATATTAGCCACAATGTACGTCGTATTTTTCGCTTTTTCGTCTCTGCGGGGCGGATCAAAGAGAAGGATTAATAAATCCCCTCACGGAAGAGCATTGGCATTAGCAGCAATACAATTGCTACCTCTCCATATGTTCCGCAGATGAAAGCCCCCCAATTAAGCGTAGGCTGAATTGACGAGTAATACACCTGGAAACAGGCGTGGCCAACTGCCCACAGCAACAAGGTTTTCCACCGTTGCATCCTTTGAGATATCAATAAGTGAAGAAACACAATTGGTTTCACGAAGAGCAGCAACATATTTAGCGGGACGTCCTTCCTGAAGTCTTCCTCTCGAAGTAAAATATAGAAGATAAGCCCATTTAGTGGGATAAGAAAAATTGGCCCGCTCAAAAACTGCGTCAGCTTTATATGTGAGACATAAGCCGGAGCGTTACTATGGATAGACAATCGAAACATCTTGCTGGCCATGACAAACTGCTGGTTGCGAAACATGATAAGCCCGCGCTGGTGATACACCTTGGACATCATATCTTGCACTTCCCTGTTCGACTGATCCTGTTGCATATCAAGCTTTTCCATTAGGAGACAGTAGAGGTCCTGGGATTTGGCCAGATTTCGCTTTTCCTCATATGGCTGGCACAGGAAATCAAGATAGCAAGTATAGATGGGTGAGGCCCGGGTACTCCAAATCATATATAAATCGGCAAGTCGTAACTGCGCTTTCAGATCAAAGAGGCTGTTGTATTTATCCTTGCCGCTAGAAAGATAGATTTCCAGGCATCGGTCTGCATGAGGAAGAAGACGGTTTCTATCAGGGAGTTCCAGTGAGAAAAAATTGAATTTGGTGACCAGATCCAACTGGTAAGTACTGATCTTCAAAACTGCAAGCTGCGTTAGCAGGTCAATATCTGACACGAAGCAGTCCTCGTATTGAAGCCAGGCATGAATGCATTTTTGAAGGCTATAGCCCCGACCCTGCTGAGAATTTCCTGCTGCGACAGGCCCTGGTTCGACCCATCCATACCTACTTAGCACAGCCATTGCTGTATCGAACACTAAGGGGTCGGACGCTGATTCTGGTCGAGCACTCTGGAAGAGGCCATACCAGATATCGTTACTATTAAAAGCTATCCACTGCTTAAGCAGTACGGCGGCATGTCTATGCTGGCGCATAATCTGGTTTAGTGTGATTTTCCACGTTGTATGCATTGACTTTTGTTCAAGCGAAGATTGCTGCGGCGATAGTTGTTGTAACTGCAGCCAAGATTCTTTATATAATTTGAGATACTCGCGGCAAGTTATCACACTCTGTTTGAGATAGGCCCCAGCAGACACGATGGCCAGTGGCAGCCCATCTAGCTGAGTTAATAGTTCTGCGATGTAGGGGTCTAAGTAGTACCAGTCAGCTGTTAATAGAAATGCATAGCAGGGACGACGGGTTACTTGCCATCTCGTAGATTCGGTCGTCCGCACACATGAGTCAGAAGATCGAGGCCGTCATCAATTGCTGCCAGCTTTCTTACTTGAATCTGATCACCTATTCCAATATCATAACTTCTCATTGTAATAATGATATGACCCTGCTTGCTTGGAGGCAGTCTCATTTTCATGATTTCGGCTTTGTCAAAACCTTCGACCATAGGAAGGTCGAAGCCATCGTATATGAGTAACCACCGATTGTTTGAAGGGCGACTCAGCCACTCATTGACTGATCCAACCAATTGAATCTGATCACCTTCCTTCAAGGCCTTTCTCAAAGACTGGTCACCTGGATGATCATGTATGATCCGCATTGCCGCTTGTGTATAGCTGGAATATAACTTGTCAAGACTGCTACCATCAATCCAGAAGACAGATGAATACTTTTGCCGATGGCGCATGATGTACATAATCGAGAGTTCGGTTTTCCCAATTCCACCCATTCCATATAGGGTGACAATGCCTCGAAATCTGTCTGATAGAAGACTCTTCGTTATCATTGCAAGCTCTGCCTCCCGGCCCACAGAAATGGCAGCCTGTGGCATTTCGATTGTGTCGAAGCGAACATCGAACGAATCGCCTTCATTAACATCAGTAATAGCTCTCTGGGTATAAAGTACACCATGCTTGGGCCCCACGTACTACTATTCTTCGAACCAGGTGCCTGTATCAGCGTAGACGCCTCACTCCGATGGACAGGAATCTTCGACAATAGCAATTTCGCATAGGCCGCGGCTGTCAAAGCCGCGAACCCCTGCCACTCTTTCTTCTTGTGGGAGTCAGAATAGTCACAAATCCCTCTGATCACGAGGCACGGAAGGTAATCCATGATCCCCGCCGCCTCCATTTCAAAACACAAGATCCCCTGTGTTGTCTGCGCAATGCGATCGCGCGTGAGGCCATGCTTCATGACTTGATTGCCCGACGCAATGTTGCCATAATGTACGACCGGTGTGCATGAGCGTCGAGGCTTGCGTCTCACCCGTCGTTCTGGGTCACACTCAGCACAGGATGCGAAGCGAGGATCATGGTCATAGGAGGCATCGAAGAGCCAATCATGTTCGGCACCCGGATACCGAAACACGGATGGATCTTTGGCAGCCCTTAGAGAATCCGCGATAATCTTCTCATAGGTACCAATGTCGCTGCCTCCAGCCAGACGATCTGCTTCCAGCGACGACAACGCTGATAGGAGAACTATCGGCGGCTTGTTGAGTGTCCCGGTCTGCTCAAAGCGACCTGAAGCAACGGTCTTGCCATAATCGTACTGGATCACTCCGGGAAGGCCAGCAGTCGGCTTACTTACGACCACATCTCCCAGTCTGACATCGACAGCAGACGGGACTCCTCCGCCAATCCCGACCATGAGGCCAAAGCGGATGGACCGAAAGGTGAATAGCATCTGCTCAACTACCGCAGTCGCCGACGTAGTTCCGTAAATCCCGAATGGAAGACATGTAATCACCACTTTATGTCCGGAAATCCTTCCAAGCACGTAGGTGTTGTGATGCTGCTTAGGTAAATGTAGACTTGGATATTCTTCGTCGAGGACGGCTTTAGCTGCGGTCATCTCCAGTGGTAGGGCACAGATCCAGCCCACGGCAAACTCATCGTAAGAAGGTACGTCATTTCCCGACATCGTGAGGTGCCTTCACCGACTAGAGAGAATCTGCTCTTGTTTAGTCGAGTAGCACTTCCGGGGATCTCTAAGTTGATGAGTAGAAGGCACCAAGTACACAAGGCTGACGTGCTGCGCAGGATGACTACTACCAGTTGGTTGAGTTCGGCGCGCTAAAAGCTGACGACGCACAACTCTGCCTTAGGCTACGAGGCCGCCCAAATTATACCCATGTACCAAAAGCCCATGTAGAATTTATATCTTTATGTACTCTTAGAGCCTTTGATTCATCTACTGATTCATAATACCTAGCATCAATTGTATAGCTTAGTGCAACTATAGCTAAAGTCTTGCCAGGGCGAAGCATAGAACGGATGAGAGCCAAGTAAGAGGTCACGAAGAATCTACTTATGACTCGGGCGAAGTAGTAAGGTCAACCTGCTAGACTGAAACCCGATATTGTTTATTCATAATTCAGATCAGTATCTTGGATACAATGCTAAAGGTATTATTTCAAAGCCCGTCATATCGTGTCTTATGCTAACAGCGGCGGTCTGGGTAATCGCCTGAGCTTAATCTCAGTTGGAGCGCTTCCAAGTCTGGAATTATTTAGAGACCTTGAGAATTCGAACCATGTCAATGTTTACAAACTTACAGATGCATTACGTCTTAGTTTGAAAGAGCTCTGAATCTTTCCCACCGATTAAAGCTCTGCCTGGATCCGACTCAGGAGAGCGGCGTGAAGATCTTATCCAATACCGCTATGTCGCAGCCTAAATCAGCACAGCCGACCCAACGATTATGCTAACCAACAAGAACTTCTCGGAATCGTTTCTATAGGATAATGAGTCTTTAAGTGACAGTCACTTTCATTGAATTGGCCGGATGGTGTAGTTGGTTATCACGTATCGTTAACACCGATAAGGTCCTGGGATCGAGCCCCAGTCTGGTCATTCTTTTTTGCCCTTTTGTTTTTTCGGCAGCGTACAACCACCCCATCAGTCACAACGAACGTAGACACCTTTAGTTTTTTATTTTTTTATTTTTTTTTTTTTTCAAATGAAACTTCTCCTGCCAAACCACTATGTTCTACACAAGAACTCAAGACAGCCTACTACTTCTAATCAGTGTTCGCAATGGAGGGGCGCAGACTTTGAACCGCTTGACTATTTTCAGTTTATATATCGTGTTCCATTCGCGAGCCTTAACATACTATCTATGCAAGACAATCATAAACAGCCCGCACATAAGCCGCCGTCCTATCCGAACCCAACGTGCCTTGTCCCATCTTATTCATCACATAGGCAATCGTCATCCGTTTCTCCAGGTCCATAACAACAACTGAACCTCCCCAGCCCGTCCAAAAAGCAATGCGACCGTCGGGCAACCAAGGAAAAGTCTCCGGGACGGGCAACCCAACACCAAGACCCCAACGCAAATGATACATCAAGACCAAATCTGGCCCACTTATTTGCTCCTCCAGCATGCGGTCAATAGTTTCAGGCGAGAGATACTGCTTTCCATCCACCGTGCCTCCAAGCGAAATGACCGACGCAATGCGCGCAATGCCTCGGGCATTAGAGAATCCATTCGTGGCACCAATCAACGCCTTCCTAAACCCAGGACTCATACTTTCTTCCGCCGGTATAGGCAGACTGGCAAAGCTCTTGAACATAACACTCTGCGGGTCAACGCCGTCGAGACTCAGTGGCGGCGGCGGGGAAACGTCTGCTGTTCGTGGCCAGTCCTTCTCTGGGACCCCGAGCTGGAAGTCCGCAGCCAGAGGACTGGCAAGCTCGTCGCGGATGAACTCATCCAACGGTTTTCCGGTTACACGATGCACCAGCTCGCCGAGTAAGTGGCCCTGGTTGGTTACGTGGTAGCCGGAGTGTTCGCCGGGCGTCCACCAGGGGGCCTGTCGGGCTAGTTTATCGGCTCCTCTTTTCGCATCGTATATGTCGTCTAAGGTGTTGGGAAGCTCCCAGGAGGATACTCCAGAGGTGTGACTGAGGATCTGGGACACAAGGATATTCTCCTTGCCGTTCGCAGCGAACTCGGGCCAGTATTTGGAGACCTTCTCATTTGGGTCTAAGAGGCCACGGTCGATGAGAATGTTGGTTGCGATGGCGGTAATTACTTTGGAAACGGACCATACCACGGTTAGTGTGTCCTTTTCCCATGGCTTGGTTCTCGCTGGGTCTGCGTGGCCGCCCCAGAGATCGACGACGTTTTGACCGTCGATGTTGACACAGATGGATGCTCCTAGCTCTTCTTCATTGTTGATCAATTGCTGTAGGAGATCGCGCACCCCGGTGAAGGCCGGATCGCAGTGACCGTTGATTGTGGTCATTGCGGAGGGGCAGGTGGAAGGACAGACTGAATCTAGGAATTTGAAACCTGGAGAAGAGCAGGGATCATGGCTCGGGTGATCCGGCATAAATAGAGTGACAACTCACTGGGGTCTGGAAAGGCCCCCACGCTAAGTAGAACTGGCGCAGTGTCAGCTCTACACTTATGGATTAGTTGATCTCTACTAAGTACTAACGTCTACTAGTTAGTACGGCCGGTCCCCACAGCGCCTGTGTCATAGGGAATCATCAGCTGCTGTGATGGTCAGGGAAGGTCAGGGAAGACCATACCTGTAATCTTATCAATATTGAGTTCGTTTCTGATACAGCGAGATGAAAAGACTAGACTCCGAAGGAGATGTCACGGGGACAGACTCGAGTGAAGTGTCTACCAGAAGGAGACTCATTTAACCTACCTCAACAGACTGACTCAACTCCGCACTTCATGCCCCTCTTGGTCGCATATCTGCCCATCTCATACCTACGGAAAAAATTAAAATTATAGCCAATGCATTAGACAAGTTTTATCTAGACACTTCCTAGCTGTTGTCTCTGGTTTGAATGGGTGGCCAGTGCGCGAGAGGGACCGGCGGGAAGCCACAAGCGATCGGCATCGGCCTTAATGCTTAGTGCTGTTGTTATACTAGGTTGTATGTGCGAATTATGTGGTATATACTGGTACTCTGGGTGTTGCTTTGCTTGTTTAGATATGGAGAATAGAAAAAAGGTTTTCATATAGGATTTAAATTAGTTATAATCTTGTTCTGGTCTTAGTAGTATAGGAGTTTTCCCTTCTCACACCTCCTAATATGAGGATTTATATCATACATGATGCATGTCAGGTCAATTGCAAACCAAAGCGACTGCCCTTCATGCATGAAAACTGAGCCCGTACCCACACTGACCCTAGCAACTTTTTCCTTATCGGTAATATGACCTTCATTTCTTTCTTTCCATATGCGGTCATAAATTCGTGCACGTATCACTTCCTCACTGGTCGTCAGTGCGATGATGGATGCATTGACAAGCAATGCATGATCGGTTCATATCCACGACAGCGACCTCACCATTTGCCGAATCTCTTCACAAGTACGATGCCATTCCCCCACAAATATCAACAGTCTCGTAATTAGTTCCGAATCCTCTCAGCTCCGGAATGATTCGGTAGTAGAAGTTAGCCGCATGATCAGTCTCAGCAAAACCGATGAAGTCATCCATCTTGTGATTGGCATTGTCTGCATAGACAGCCCATGTAGCAGCTCCTGCCAGTGCCATAGACTTTTGATGGGCTTGAGTGAGCTGTGATCTACCCCTGGTAGTGAACGCAATCTTAAACCCCGGGTTGTCAAACCGCTTCCTCAAATCAAGTCCTTCAGTGTCATTAGCACCAGGAACCCCTCCTGCAAGAGGAAGTTGAAGAACGGTGTCACCATTTTCATAGTGATTGGCGATGATATCGTGCTTCGGAGAGTTATTATGGGCGAAACCAGTAATCTGAATTCTGTGGATCGGTAAAGGCTGATCCTGGCGTCTAACCAAGGGAAGAGTATTTGAGGTATTCGAGAGAGGAGTGAGATAATCATAGGAGATATCTCCACTACTTGACAGCATAGTCTCCCACAGCTGGAAATAATCCTGGGAGACATCGACGTCACGCTTACCCGGTAGACCTTCGGGAATGGCTCCAGAGTAATGGGCGGCAGCAACATAGGCCAAGAGGAGACCGTCTGAAATAATATAAGATATTTCCTCACATCTACTGCCACCGGCATATTCACAGACTTGTCGAGCAAGACGTGAGCCCATCACGATATAGACGACCCTAGAAATTATTAGTCCCTTGAGGATTATTGTTGATCGAGAGGAGAGCATGCGCCATACGTAAATTTGCTGGTACCAATAGAACGAATCGTTCGATTAAGTATCTCACAGACTCTAGTATCCCGCTGCTCTAGAATCGCCAGCAGCTCGTCAGCCGGGTTAGGAGATCGGATTTCAAGACCGGTGTCTGAAGGAAGTTCAGCAACATCCACTATTGGAATTGGTGTCGCTAAAGTGACCTGGCTTGTAGCCAGAAGAGAGAAGAGGAAGGTTGAGAGTTTCATGCTGATGCTTTAAGATGGTTGTGCCACTTAGGAAATCATTTTTGGGGGGTTCGCTACGCCATATTTATAGCCGTATGTTGGTGTTGAGCGATTCTCCTTAGAACATACAAGACTTTGAATTGTACGGTTTGCACATGAGACATAATATAATGGCTACCCACATAAAAATGAGCTATTGAAATAATGGTGCTTTTAGTATGAGAGGAACCATGGGTCTCCGATGTGGAGTTGGGGAACAGTTGATAGCCGGCCTACGAACCCTTGCAAAGCTAGTGGGGTTAGCGCTAGCCTTCGTACATAAATACCTCGAAGTAGCCACCGGACTTCTAATCATCTACCATTAGGTACCTGGGTGCAACTGTTCCACACAATATATCCTTGCCTCCAGCGGTGCTAATATTTTCTACTGTCGAATAAAACAAAATGGGTACCAATGAAAAAGCCACGACGTCAATTTCTCACTCCTCCTCTTCGGCAACACCTTCGCGAACCGTTACTGTTCTTCGGAATATCGTGCAAAGTCCGTGGACGTAAGTATGATTTCTTAGATTAATGCTTTCCAAATTTTTGAAGCTAATCTTTTAGCCTACCTTATATCGCAATGGTTACTCCACTTGTGCGAAGTATCTGGAATTACATGGGATGGAGTAACGGAGGAGAGGTGGCCCTGTCGCTGAGTCACGGACTGTTAATTTTGTACTTCATTATATCACAGTATGTCCGCAGGTACGAATGACAGATTACTATACTCAATAAAAAGTTTCATAAACCTAGCTATATCAGCTGTACCGGAAAAGAACTTCAGCATCTGCTGTGTGAGATCCTTTCCCGACTGAGTGTGCTGAAAATCAGCAATACAGGGTTCGTTGAGACAAATACCCCAAGGTTTACGTTAATTGTTATCGCTACCTGCCCAAGGCAGGTAGAATGGCCTAAATCTACCCATCCTCCACCCAGATGGTCCTGCCTCGGTGCTTTCCAAGGGGAAATGCGAGAAAGACACCTGGCGGGAAATTCCGAAACTGCTATGTTCTATTATTTTGCCCCACATCGCGTAGGGTTGGTGGGTGAACGTGCCATGGTCATACTCAAAGTTAGCATGCGCCAATGTTCACATCAATTATGAGGCTTTCCCTATACTGCTAATGCTGTCTGAGGGTCTGTAATGTATCAGCTCCACTTTTGGACCGCCCTACACGATATGGTCTTTCCTTACAATAGTTATCGATGCTTGATAACCGAACACGCGCTAAACAAAACCCGCGATTAAATCCACCTTCCGAGTTTAGCAAACGCGCCACAAGCCGTTCGGTTAAGCGCCTTTAGGACATAAGGTTACATGACCACAGAACGATAAGCAAGATTCAAAATCAGTATGTACAGCCACAAAACAATACTGCGCCGTATCAAATCGGGCATATCCTACGGACATTTCGTGAGCCCAGTCGGGATAATAGAAAGAACTGCCTTAAAAAGGACACCTTTAAGACAAGTAGAATATCTTATCGGAAGTAGAGCATTTTAGTCGGTCCATAATTGCGATGGGTCTCTATTCTACTGTTTGGTGCCACCTGACTCTCCGTATATCCTTGCTTTATCCGGTCCTATACTCGGATGGCTCTGGAATATAGTGGTTTCCTTTGTAGTGGATTCCTACCCTCCACGGAGCTCATGATCTTGAGTTGGTCCCTCCTCTCTAGTGGGTCCCTACTATTCGGTCGGTTCCTAGTGGATACCCCCTCTCGTCTGATAATGGTCCGAACAAGTGACTGCCCTACCAAGCAGTCCAACCTCACTTGTGATCGATTATTCTCACCTATTGTCTTTATATATCAGCTCCGTCCGTAAGGACTTGTGTCCCGTTGCATCTGTCCGAGAGGCTGTGAACCAGGACATGGAAGCAGGAAGGTGCATACGCTTTCACAAGCCTGATTCTGACTTGAGACTGTGGTCTTCAGACCAACTAAGACATGAGACTTCTTTGCCAAGACTTAATCAGAGAAAAACATTTTCTAATACAGCTGATCCACTAATAACACACTCCCTTCACAATAATAAGTCTCATGTCCACCATCATTGGTACCAGTTGAAATCAGTCAAGGCCCACCTGCAGGACCACTCTTGTCCCAGTAATTCTGCCCCTGGCTGCGGCATGTGCCAATAACGCAATAAAATCCACCGCCTTTGTTGTTCTGGTTTGGGGAGAACATGACGAAGCCGGCATCATTATTGGGGTTGAACCCCGTGCACACGTTGTAAAGTCCGTTTTGGGCAGTGTACGCAGTATGAGCGGTGTTGTACCAGATACAGACGGTCTGATGGGAGCTAGCAGTGCATTGATAGTCAAGCCCGGTTGTCCAGCTCGCTTGCACCGCAAAGCCGCCAGAGATCCATTGTGATGCATCTGCAGTAGCCGTCCATCCAACTGTATACGACTTTGACTGAGATGCGCCAACAGTGCAATAGTGTGCGCTCCCGCAATCCAGATTCTCCTGTTCGTCGCACATCAGTCGCTAGCACCAGACCAAAGGAAAGTGCATTATCGGCTCACGCCCAACTGTTTCCGCCAATAGTTCTGATGGGGATCGCCGTCTCCAACTTTCCTTAGCGGGTGACCACATTCTGCACGCGCCGGTTTGTCGCTGCTCCAAATTTCTCATAGACACAGCGTCAGTGGAATTTGCTTCACGACGAGGCATTGGAAAAGTGTCCATAACGTGGACAGTCTCCGCTGCTCGCTGTAAAGTTATGTCGACTTGATCGCTGAAACAAGGGGATATGTCGCCCACTTTAACTGGGTTCAATTGGACGGTGCTGGGCAAAGGAACGCCATCGCACACCATGAGTGACTCATTATCATTGTACATTCTGTAAAAAGTGATACCACCAGAATACTGGGGATTCTCATGAACGCTGAAGGTGGAAGTCCCGGCAGTGATATTGCCATCGCCGTTAGACCCAACATCTGCGACGATACCGAAGTCGGCAAACACTCCGGTTGTCAAGACATTTGAGCAGGCAGAGCCGATGATATTTCAGTAGAGCTATCTCTCACCACAATCTGCTTGGATGTGATCTTATGTTGTTGCACTGTTACTCGAACGTACCTGAGGTCTTCCCGGATGTGAAGCGATGGCGCCGTTAAGGCAGTTGCAGCAAGTGTCAAGAAAGACATCAATATCATCATCATGGAATCGTGGGTTATGTGTTTCAAGGTCCCTGAGATTCCCAAGTGCATCTTGCCGCTGTAGCGACCCTTATACTGTCACTTCTCGCACAACGCGTTATTCTCCTTTTTAAAAAGCTAGCGAATAGGTGTTCCGGTCTCAGTTGACAAAAGGACGACATTAGTGACGTTACATCGCGGCCCATGTAGTTGTTAGGTCATTGTCGCATGAGTCTGATCCCAATGCACTAGCAAGGATACCAGGGAATGCATTACCAACTCAAGGGGCCGTGCGACCTGTCAGAGGCTACTTTCACTTATAACATATCATATGACACTCTCACCCGCTGAGCCTTATGTCTTAGAATGTCATCTGTCTCTTCTGACTATCCATATGAAATCATAAACATGGCCCTTTCAGGAAGCAAATTGTTGCCACTCATTTCAGGGATTGGATTTCGGTATATATCAGTAGTGAAAGTATAGTGATTTAGGTCGAATTACTAGTCAGACTTGTAAGGCAGCCATGTTTTTTGAAAGGACTTAGAGATTGAACACCGTTCATTCATTGGTGTAAACTAAGTGCACTAGTGCACACATGATTGGCATGGGGGATTCCGCCAAGATGTCAGGATTTTGGCCCAACCATCTTCCCTGCGATGCAGGGTCTCCGTGGGGAAGTCTGGAGACGCCGAAATGCAATCATCCTTCGAATCACATTGTACATGGACCATTTAGATTATACAAGCGCGATCCGAAAACCAATTATTGAGCTGATAATTGCGACCCTGTATAACGGATAGTTTACTCTAGAGGTGATAGTAGTTTGTAGTGACCATGTTACCGCTAGGCTTTCAGAGGGGTGCTGTTCATGGCCACACAGCATGTAACGCTCGCACTTCTGAAAAATATGGTCTCTTGACTTAGTAAAGAATTGCGCCTAGTGAGATATCAAGTGATGAAAGTCCTTCTGTGATTCAGGGAGCGAAGAGATCTCTCAAAAGTTAGAGAGTGAAGAAGTGCTACGTAAATTTAGGTCTAAATGTACCTCCTGGGAATCATATAAGCCCCGCACCTCCCCAAAAGTAGCTCGAAACTTTCTACTCAGTACCCGCTACCGAAAGGCATTGAGCATTTTATTGTTCGTTCTACTCTCTCTTTTAGATTGTTAATCATTCTAGTCCGACGCTCATACCGTGAGTAACTGTCCTCATGATGTGTCCAAGTTATCTCTCCTAATACAACCCAGTACACCGCCGGTCTAGGGAGCCACCATGAACATCACAAACAGTACCCTGGAGCAGGAGCGATGTGCGGGCCACAGTGGGATACCCAATCTGCCTTATCCGTATTACTGCGCCACTACTATCTGGCAGCAAGGACTTAATCGGACACAAGATCCTTACGGTTATTTAGTAAAGTGCTGCAAAAGCAATCAGTACAGCTACTGCGGCGAGGATAACTGTTCCGCTTACTGCAATGCGACCAAGGAAACCCAGTCGACTCTGTTGGAGTGTCTTACGATGGGTAGCCATCTCGAGTCGGTTGGTTGTAGCTCGGGGAAGACGTCTGGATCTACGTCGAGCTCAATGCCCAGCTTGAAATCTTATCTTGTTTTGGCTGTGGTTTTTACTGGACTTTGGCAACTTTGAGGAATGGAACGTGAAGACGTGTGCGGCACATCGTTTCTTCAGATGAACGGCTCAGCTGCATTATATTATCTGGGTTTTCGTATGCTAAGATTGACTTTTTATCCTTTGGCAGCTAGGTAGCAACTTGCAAACATCTTCAGTCGAAAATTGGAACCAGTTGATGGGGGATTATGTGATCACTGTCCAGGTGTCACTGACTGACCGTTAGGCCGCCGCACGCAATGGAACTATCATGTAAGAAAAAGAACACCCAGTATGTTATGCCCAGTCATGAATGACACCATCCTCTTTCAATTTTCCCGACAGGATTAATGTGCTATTTTCTCAACATTCTTTGTGTGGGTGCATCCCAAATAGATTCCCTCCCCAGATTCATATCTTAGAGTATCAACACTTAAAGCAAACCTTCAAACACGCTGGGTATTGTTCGACATGTGCTGCCTCAATGCCAATCGAAAGGCACTCAATTTATTCTCGAACTCGCCAAGCGACCCCTCCAAGATCTTCTTGTCGATGGTATCCACAAAAGCAGCAAAACGCAGCCGTGCCGGACGCTCCGCACATGCTATAGCTCGCCGGACTCCAGAAGGGTATTCTTTCATCAAGATGTCCAGGTCATGTGTCTGAGTGATGTCGAAGGACTCTGGGGGATCCACTAATTCGCATTCCTTATTTTCCATGTACTTGAGGAAAGGAACAAGGACTTCTTGGAAGCCGTACTGAGCACCTGTGAGGTCGACAATCCAGCTCTCAGTAAAAGACGACAGTTGAAGATCGACCTTCAACACTGAATGGGGCATGGTTGAGGCGTCGAGGCTGGGGATGTTGGGTGAGTCGGGGCCGGGAATGACCTGCGTTATGAAATGCGGCTTTCCGATTCGGAGCGAAAACATCTCAATCGCGCAGGGGACGTCTTGTTGGTGTCAGTTTCACGTATTTCAGCGTGTAAATGGAGGAGACTTAGGCTGGGAGTTGATCATACCTGCTAGGAGCTTGCTTATATGACGGCTCGACAGGGCGTGAGCAGCGTCGCATTGGAACCATGTCAAAGCGGCTTCCCGATACACCGGGTCGGCAGTCAGATATTCAGGAAAGGGGCCGCGCCGGGGAGGAATGTCCAGATTCTTCTGGTTGTCAGAGAGGTAAAGAGTGTCGCCCCGTCGTTCAATCTTGGAAAGTTCAAGATCATATTCGACAGCTCTGTACACCAAGAATGCCTCCTTGGCGACGATAGCAGCCCGCAGAAGCTTCTTCCGACGAGTCATGGACATACAATCGGGCTTGTGGATCGTTCGATGGGCCCTCTGGCAGGCTGTACTGCAGTAGAAGATGCTTTTAACATCGCCAGGGAAGTATTCCGGGGCGCCTTTGCAGCCAGCACACTGCAGGGATGTATGTTTCCCGCACTTGGCACAACTACCGCTTGGGGAAGAGTACATTCTGAATAGACACGATGATGAATCGGATCGGACCAAGAATGATGGATGATGATGATGATGATAGTTGAAGTTGTAGGGGGAGATGATTTTGTAGTAAAAATTAATGTGAGATGAGGTTAGGTAAATTGCAGGTGAGGAGATAACACTCAGAAGGTCTGCTCATTTGTTGTGGGTCCCTCTCGTTGGCAGTGAATGAGGATTGTAGAGCTGAAGTCGATCTGCCACAAAGCCCAGCAATTCTTCAGTAAGCTCTGTCAGCAGTGCAGTAGGCGGTGTTAAGTCTTCAGAATTCGAGGACTGTACTCACTACGGGGCAATAATAGAGAGAAGTCTGGGAATTAGCTATTGCTAGCATTTACAGGGTGAACTTTTCAGGTGTTGTTGAATATCCAGACCAATACTGAACTGATTGTGAAGAGGAAGGAATTGTCAGATGGCTTTCTTTAATCTATGAGTAGAATTGAAATGTGTAAGCCCATACAAAGCAGTAGCAAAAAGAAAATGAGGCCATAGTTGAGCTTTGACGCATCATGGCCGGTCTATTCCATTTACCAGCCAAGGTGGCAGTTTGCGGTTGCAAATCAAGAACGGGTTCCAAGGCTGTCAATTCCAAATTCTATCGAGAAAGTTACGATGCTACATATACAGTGGACAATCCCAGTGATTTTAAGTAATTAATCCAGGATGTCCGAGATGTAGACTGAGAGGTGAGGCTGCGTATGATCTACCTGGGCACTGACTTCCGCGTGGCGCTGCACGGGTGTCTAGACAGGGACTAAAATGTTAGTGTCCCGCCTCCACTAAGCGCTGGGTTCTGTCCATCCATCCACCATCACATCTCACGATTCTTGTCCCTCTGCGCTTTCTTCTTCTTTCTCCCACTTGATTCTGCCTCCTTGTTTTGCTATTCATCACTCTCGTCAGGAATCACATCGAACGATGTCATTCAACCCCTTGTCTAACCGCGACCCTCGCCCTCCACCCACTCTCTCCCCCTCCCCGAGTGACAAAACATGTACAACAACAAACTCTTCACCATGCTCGATCTTATCTGCCAACATACCTGAAATTGCGACTTCCACGGTCATGTGCACCGATGGTACATTTACGGCGATGGATTTGGATATAGCACCGGATGACTGTCTCCCTGATATACTATGGAACTGCGCTAGATGGCGATGACTCCAAGATACCGATTGTGTGCTGTAATGGAACGGAAGTAAATCTTATGTCCCACCCCCACCCCAACACCTCGTTTCCAGTGATAGCCTGGTCATTCAGCGACTAGGATCCTAGATTCTGAAGAGAGATGATGTCGACGTCTCCGAAACGTTCCAGGGCCCAGAAAGCCGGGTTGAGGTTATCTGTTAAGCCTGCGTCTGTGGAGGTAGTGGCATAGCCTTCACTGATGGCTCCGCCCATAAAGAATTGCGATAAACCCCATCGTCCAGCTTGTCATCCTCCGCCTCCGGTGACTTGTAAGATACCATTCCATTTATCATGGGGTGGGAGCCACGTCTCGACATTGAACATGTCCTTGTATCCGGGGTGGGTGTAGGTGACCGTGATGTTACAGAAGCGGGCATTCTGTACGTCCACGTTGTTGTGGTTGTACTTGAATGTGGCTGGGACGAAGTGGGCGAAGTTAATCACCCATGAGGCGGAGAGGGAAAGTATTTCGCGCCATAGACGGACAGAAGTGGGATTGCTGGTGGGGAACAGGAGGTTATGTTCATTATGTAAGGAGAGCGCACAAGCAATGAAACGGAGGATAGGGGTAGTCAGAAGGACAGGAGTAGGATCTTATTGTCGGTGTTGGTTTTCTAGTTTTGGCTATGGGATTGATCTAAGTTTCATGGAATTATGTGCTTAATAACCATGTAGGACTACAATGCGAGCACGAACTGCCCTGAGGTGGGTGAATGATACCGAACAGGCACTCCAACTGACGAACATGCGATGTGGGGACAAGGGCTCTAAATCCCGTTTGGGAAGTTCGTTTTCGCATTTTGACTTTTCTCCACTCATGGATGCCTTGTGGGTCCTCTCTCGGTGAAGCCCTGTGCTTCAGCATAGTACATACTATATTTTACAATTAGGCGCACGTTAGAATGTTCGGTTTTCTTTCTCTTGATGCGCTGAAGTGGCAAATGTGGAATTCTACTCTGCTAGCCAATGAAGTTGTTATTTCCGCACCTCATATCAGTAATAGGCTTTATACTAGGCCCTGGCCAGCAGAGAACTTCCACCCAAGGCATTGTGCCCTGAAATGGTACTTAAATCTCAATCATCGGATATACCAGGTAGAATGGACCAAACAGACCTGGGCAGGTGACAAGACTTCGAAACGACTCAAAAAGGATTTATTCGATCCTGCATACATAAATGAGAGGCCTAGGGTCGTCCAGTGCCACCGCCCTTAAATGACCACAAAGTACTTTATGTGGGTTGATGAATACGGCTAAATCCCACAAATTCTAACAAGATTAGTACTTTCAACATCCATCGCCGTACCCCTGACGATCTTCGAGCCGTTGAAGCCACCGTCAACACTAACATTAAAACGGGGGCGCTTTTGGCCAACCTTTCTTTGGGCCTTAATCAAACTACCAACAATTCTCGCCAATTATCGGAGATATTGCTGTGATACTCCAAGGCTTAATTCTAGAAGTATTAGACTTGGTACCTATCAAAGCTCTACAACGACCACCAAAGTGAACAATCCCGCTACAGTACAAGGATTGCCGTGTTGGTCTCTAGAAAGACTTGTAACAGAATAGCCAGAAATGTGTGTGTGTATATTCGAATTCACGCATTCAAAGCAAAGTTCAGTGCAACAATTAGGTATAATACTTTCACTATAAATACAAATATAACAAATCTGCGTAACCACGGCCTGCTTATTGAGGATACGCCATCTGTGGTGCCATTTGGTATCCTGTGACCTGAGGTCTGGTGCGTATTTCAGCCTCCTTTTCCTCTTGAATGAGTGCGCAGCAGCCGCAGCACATGCTCACACAGCAATCACCACAGCAAAACCCCTGGATCCCATACTTATTGCGCAGCTCGCCTCTTTTGATAGTCTGGTAGATCCATTGTGAAAATCCAAGGCTAAGGAAGGACCAGATCATACACTGGGCGAGGTTAGTCAGAACTATGTAGGAAGTGGCCCAGCAAACTAACATCACCGTTGATCGAGTCATAACTTTGCAGGGTCGGGTCACGAAGTCTTGATTGTGTCTTGCCGAAAGCAAGGCATGGGAGGCAGCAGCTGGTAAAACCTAGACATACATCGGTTAGGGATTGCTGGTGGGAAGGGCATTGGATAGGATTTACTGACATAATGTGCCTGGTGAACAACAGTCAAAGAGAGAATAGTTCCAGCTAGTGTTCTGGGTGATCCTGCGAAGCTCTTCTGAGGTGGCTTGATCATAGGTTGGTAGGTCTCTGGGGTGAGCTCGGTACACCTTCTCTGAGTCTGCCATGATGTAGATGGGATGTCTTCGGATTCTTCGATTTTGTTAGAGAAATCAGAGATCGAGAGGAACACCTGTGCCTTAAATACGAGGGAATAGGGGTAGGGCTAACCGCCCAGAGAGGAGCTGCTTGTTTTGTCATTGCAATGCCTACTTGCACCACCCATTCAACCCAAATCCCTGGGCCAGGGTACAGGTGGGGTTCTGCATGAAGGAGTTCCAAAACTATCGGCCTGGCCCCATAATTGGTAGTGTAACGATATGTCTCGGCCAATGGTGCAAGGATTAGACTGGCATTCTAACTCAATTCTTGGTCACTAATTGTGGCTCAAGTCAGGATGGAGAGGGCCCCCCGGTGTACTATTTTTTTCGGCGCATGTGGTGCCTGAAAAGTTCCAGTGCCCCATGTGGCTCAGCGCGGAGCGTCCTCGGTCATATTGGTATAGGATGGTGGAGTCACGAAGATCTCTACCAAGGACCGGAACGTGAAAGGCTGGGTGCTGGTGAAAGTTCTGGACCTTTTCCTGAATAGGAAGTTCGCATCCGTATTTCGGCCTCTTACCCAATTTTATCCGGGTCTGACCCACTCGGAAGTTTAAACTTTGGCTTGACTTTTAACCTATTTTTTGCCCTAAATTATTCTGAATAGGTTATTCCAGCCACGTCTAAGCAAGAGTTGAACCTCGTCACGGCTAAGATATTTAGGGTTGCTAATAATGGGGACTAGCAGGATTTCATTTCGTCTCTCGCTACCAAGCATATTGAGAGGTTTTCGTTCCATCAGTTTGGTTTTCACCAGTTTATAAGCTATGGCTCATCGCTCAAAGGGCATCTCAGGGGATAAACAAATGCTATTTTGCAGACAGCATAGCAGCCATCGCATTCACTAGCCATGGCGAACTTTCACCGAGTTCTGCTTGTGTCCACCTCATGTTTGCTGAATATCGGGACACTCTTGTGTCTTATCGTGATCGGCCTGGCATGTACGAAGATGGGAAGTCACGAACTTGAAAGACTCAATTTTTTCCAAGTAAGGCTCAAGCATGATTTGCAATTTCGGTCATTCAAGCTAATATACTTGTCGCGTCCAGCTCGATGTCCAGAACAGCCGAAATATTTCCACTTCGAATGCATTGGTTACAACATGGGATGAGAGCCAGTTTAACAAGACTTACCTGGTCGGCATAATGGGCTACTGTGAAACCGATAATAGGGACACGACAATGGATTGCCTGTCCCCGCAAGCTGGCTCGTACTTCAACGTACTGAAAGCTACCGGCGAGGAAGGGAAGGAGACCGACCTTTCGTCAGCCCTTCGACGCTCACTGCGTGCATATAAAACTACCTCGACCTGGATGCAAATTACATACGTCTTGGCTACTCTTCTCACGGCCGTCCAACTCCTCGCAGCTCTTATCGTCGTAAACAAGGCATTTAATTGTTTTGTCATCAGCCTTGTCTCTAGTGTTGCTTTCTTATTCCTGCTGTCAGCTGCGGCACTCGCAACAGTCAATTTTGTTCTCTTGAAGGGTATAATTGCCACGGAGCTGAAATCACACAACATAACTGGGACCTGGGGCACTCGCGCATTTACAGTTATATGGTTTAGTGTGGTCTTGTCTTTGTGTTCTTTGGTATCCTGGACCATTACCACTTGCTGCTGTTCTCAAGTAAGACGGGGTCCCCGGGTCCAGACTTATCCTGCAATGGGTACGGTACCAGTCTATCGTTCGCTTCCGCCATCTGCACCAAACTATGGGAAAAATCATCAATATCACATGTACCAGATGAGCCAGCACCCAGTCAATCATCCTTATGAGCAGTATCATTCAGGATAGGTGTGATAGTTCAGCTCGCCTAGCATGGAAACTGTGGGTTGCTGTCATATTGGTTTTGTCAGGCTCCCCTTTGTACTTTTCGATCAGCACGTTTTCTATTTCTTTACATTTCTATGGGAATGGAATAAGGATTTGTTTGAGATTCAGAGCATCTATAGTGGAACTTATATTAACTAGCACCGTGCCGATACGATGCATATGGCATTCCAATATTTGTGTAATCCATTCATAACATTACTATCATCACATTTAAGAAGCCGGTCTAATCGGCTTGGTTTGCTCAACCCAGTCAAACTTGCCCATGGCCTTGGTCAGCCAGACATCACCTGGCTTCTCGGCCATTCTCGGAGTAGAATGATCAAACATCGAGCCACTCAGGAAAGTGTGAGGGAACCCAAAGTCAAATGGGTAAGCAGCATCAACCTTCTCCATCTCTTCGTCAGTGAGGGTCACATTCAAGCTCGCAATGCTACCCTTAATATGATCGATCTTCCTGCAACCGATAATCGGGAACACGTAGACAGACTTCTGCAACACATAGGCCAAAGCCACATCAAGCAGCTTGACGCCCTTAACAGTGCTAATATCTTCAAGAGCCGCAGAAACCTTCTTATCATGCTCCGACGTGGGAATAAATTTGCGACCGGGGTTATGCTTCTCCCGCTCCTCGAACCCCTCTCGCGTCTGGAACCGACCCTGATTCAGCACACCGTATGGGCACAACGCCATCCCTTCTTCCCTGGCCATGGGGATAATATCCCTCTCAAAGTCCCGCATCGCGGCGCTCCACATTCCCTGGTAAATAGCGAACGGACGCAGTCCGTGATCCCGGGCATATTGATTCGCTTTGGTCACCACCCAGGCGGGGGTATCCGAAATACCGAGGTAAATGACTTTCCCCGCCACGACGAGGTCGTTCAGCGCATGCATAAGTTCCGGGATGGAGGTGGTGAAGTCCCACCAGTGCACGTAGAGGAGATCGATGTAGGAAGTCTGGAGCTTACGCAGGGATTGCTCAACGCTGACCTTCATGGACTTGGCATTGTTGCCGCCATAGTTGGACTGGATCGCATCTTTGTGGTGTGTCATGTAGGCGGCTGTGTACTTGGTTGCGAGCACGATCTGGTCGCGGTTGTTGCGTGATGCCATCCATTCGCCGACCAAGATCTCCGATTGTCCCTCTTGGTAGGCACTGGCTGTGTCGATGAAGTTGCCTCCTTGGCTATAGAAGTGGTCGAGGATAGAAAAGGCATCTTCACGAGTACAATCTCCGTAACGTGACTCTTGACGGCCGCCGAATGTCATGGCTCCAAGGCATAGGGGAGATACGCGTACTGCCGCTGCAGGGGCCAGTTGACGGTGGCGGAAGAGGGGGGAGGTTTGTGCGGCTTGCTCGAGGGAGGCCATTGTGAGATGTGGTGCAAGGCACTGAGATCGGTGGACAATCAACGTGATGGCGAGGACTTGCTTGGATTGAGAGAGCTCCACAACAGATTTATAAGGTATACCCATGGATGGCTATATACTCGCTATCCTCAGTTATTCCTGCAAGGTAAATACTGGTTGATGTCATGTCATCCAGGGCAGGTCTATCTCAGCGGAGGTATGAAAGGCTATATCGCCTAAGTCCGGGCCTTATGTAACCGGATGACAGTGATCCACACCTCCACGCACCATGATGGTGCTCAGGTCTACGCTAAGTGGAAAATCATACACCATAATATCTCCATTATGAACAAAGTTGACCATGATCTCGACCAAACAAGCAGGCCAACCCTGAATTGTTGGGCCGGATATTAATACTTACTGCTGCGGGCAGCAACCGAAAAACGGAGTTAACTGTTCTTATACCCGAGCATAGTGGAGATGTGCTTGACAGGTCTCGAACTAGATTCGTCTCTTTAACGGCAATTTGTCTCCTCATTCATAAGGGTACTTGAATTTATTCCTTCTCAAATTCATGATACCCAGAATAGTAAATAAATGAGGCCATTTTGGCCAAGTTCACTAACCCTCTCGATACCTAGCTTCAATATGAGTCACTCTACTCGGCTTAATGGTCTTAGTAACTATAACCACCCTATGATACTGGTCGGGAGCAGTCATTGGTACTAAGTTTCACTACGGTTATGCTGCATGCAACTTTTCCCGATTCGGTAAGCCCGCACAAACGCCCGATGAGGGGAAGCCAGAGCCGACGACCGTGGGAGGTCTTTCATCGGCATAAGGGGGTCATTGGAGAAGCAACGAAGTATTCAAGTCATGTTATACAAAGTCTGCAAAGAAGGGCTAGAGGGTATCTGGGACCCTGAAAGAACAAGGCGGCTAAAGATAGACGACGAATCTAAAAATGGGATGCCTTGCAACCCACAGGATTGACCGTTCCTTATTTCCGGTGCTGACTCTACTCGAGACCAAGGTAGCCAGTTTGGGCCGGAAAGATGGTTGTTTGGACATCACCTCACCAGAGAATCCTTTGTGGCATCTATCGAGCAAGGCTGCGTCGTATGCTGCAAATTCGCGTCATTGAAAGATATAGAAAATCCCCTTAACACGCAACTGAAGGATGTCGGATATTCTTCTGTATTCAGGGTCATATTGAACCCTCGTTAAGTGAAAATGGTGGTGTGCTATGGAGAGATTTACCACGTCTACGATATGATTCCGCATAAAGGTATGTGCCAAAGATCAAGCCTTCTTTGCTCCATAGAGTATATCGCTCAATGACGCTGACATTTTGCGATTGCATCTTTGCATGATTGGAGGCCTGGATGAAAACTTGAACTTTGAAATAGGGGCATCTACTGGCGACCAGACAACGTGGGTGTTAATTGAGCGGTGGCTGAATCGGTGTCTTCAAGGACATCCGACTTGCGATTACCAACATGATGAGGCAAAGTTTATCCCAAGCCGGCTATTAGAGCTACATACAATCAGTTCTGAGAAGAAAATGTTCCGTGTTGTTGAGAGGCAACAGATCCAGCCCGAGGAGCGCTACATAACTCTAAGCCACTGCTGGGGCTCAACACCATCTAACCCCAATTTGATCTTGTTGAAAGACACATTCCAGAGTCTCAGAGAGTACCAGCAACTCTCTGTCCTTCCAAAAACATTCAGAGACGCTTTCACCATTATCGAACGGTTGAGAATCCGTTACATATGGATTGACCGTCTCTGTATACTCCAGGATTCTGCTGAGGACTGGCAAAGAGAATCCGCAGCTATAGGGCAAGTTTACAGGAATGCTTTTCTGGGGATATCTGCATTAAGCTCTAGCAACGATGCTGGTGGCTGTTTTTTCTCGCGCGACTCTGCAAAAGTTGCCCCTAGCATCGTCAACATACGTGTCGATGATTCGAGTGATCCTAAGTCATTCAGGTCTCGCGGAGAAAAAGGATGGCCTTTGCCACGAAAATTTGGGCAAGAACCTCTGCCAAAGCGAGGTTGGATTTTGCAGGAACGCCTTTTATGCCCACGTGTTCTGCACTTCGGTCGGGAACAAGTTTTCTGGGAATGCAGAGAATGTACCTGCTGTGAAACTCAACCGAACAATGCTTACGAGCGTGATGATCGTCCTCGCAGAGCCAATATCGATACTAATGGAGGGTATCATGACGAAACGTCGTTATCACAGCCGGTCTTCCAATATAACCACTTCTGGAAACAGCTTCTTGATGCTCCAAGGCTAAGGTACAGTATTGATCCCAGAGACCGGATCTACGAAGAGTGGTACGCAAACATGAATGTTTTCTCGGCTTGCCAACTTACAGCTCCCTCGGACAAGCTTGTGGCCATTTCTGGCTTGGCAAAGGATGTTCTGAAGCGCCTCGAAAATCTTGGTTATGACAAAGACGTTTATCTTGCTGGGCTTTGGCGTCAGAATCTACCCGGCTGTTTGACTTGGAAGATCTTTGAACCCTGTCGCAGACCTCCTTTGTATCGCGCCCCTTCCTGGTCGTGGGCTTCTGTGGACGGTGCTGTTAAGTTTCCAGACACAGATATTGTCCAGAGGAAAGCTGCTTGCTCTTTAGCACTTGTCATCGGCGCTGAATGTATTCCTTGCGGAGAAGATGAGACTGGTCAAGTGAGCAGTGGCACTGTCACCTTGAAAGGACCCATCGCGTCTGCAAAGCTCATTTCAAGTGCCTCGAATTTGGAAGACACTGCCATGTCTGTACAGAGCCTTGAGGCCCTTGAAGTGGAAGGTCATAAGACTACGGTGAAATATCCGCCAGGTTTGTGCAAGGTTATATTTGATGTCAAGAGCGAAATGCGCGCCGAGATCTACTGCCTGCCAATTGAAGCTTTTCATGTGGCCAGAAAGTTTTGGAAGTTATCTGGCTTGGCTTTAATTCGGACTGGGAGAGGCACGTACTCTCGAGTTGGCTACGTTGGAATGTTGCACGAGAGTGAGGCGGCTGCGAAGAATTTTTTCTCTGGGTTTCCGGAGTATACTTGCGTCCTCGAGTGAATATAGGCCAAACCTCTCTACGTTCGGACTTCTGGCTCATGGCAGGTTTTATCGCTCTTCCTATGAAGGCATCTATAGGCGACTCGAAGGTGTGTTGGTGCGAAAGTCGAATCCCACTGAAAATAGTTAGTAACAATACTATAATCATTTTACTTAATACAGCCCTTTGAACTCTGGAGCAGCCATTGAGATAGTACAACAGCTTGGCACTAAGCCTTCCCAACTCCAAACTATCATCCTAAATTACTGGCCAGATCCTCATGGAGCTGAGAAGTCTCCTACACGGGAAGATATTTGCTGTCTGATCTGATTTCTGGCTACCATAAGCTGGAAGCCTACAAGATTAGAATCCCTAATTGTTGCCTTTCTATCGCATACTTACCTTTACATAGATATCTTTTATATGGGGGAGGATCCCAAAGCGACTAGTAACTGTAGATCAGGGTATCTATGTAGGATACTTGAGACACTAGATAGAGACCAAATTACCTCTCTCGAGTCATAGGAGATATATTCAATCTTGGGTTTAAGTCCAAATTTCAGTGGATTTAGTGTCCTCTAAACTTTTGTCGTTGGGTGCTTCCGGGGGAGAAAAGATGCTCCTAATGGAACTCGAAGGCGTAGTCCCTAGGATGCCAGTGAAAGTTGTGGGGCCCTCTACTTGGTCATAAACATCCTACTATGGCGCGACGGTAGACGATCACATTGAAAGGCGGGGTCAATTCAGGCACCCGAGAGCGGCAAATGGAAAGCTTGACCAGATGCCGGGTGTCATTGAGATCTTGCTCACAGTGCTGTCTTTCCCCTTCTATTATAAGTCTTCTCAGCCAACCTCGTATACGGGCCTGTGCAGACGCCACCAGTCGTTGACTGAGCAGAAACTATTCTCGGTCCATGTTGCTGCAGGATATGGGGGTTGCTAAAATAGCCCTTAGGTATTTCTCAAGTGCGCGCCACATCAGACAGGCAGCTAATTCAAGGAAGCTTAGCCGGCCTGGTGATAAGCCGGGCATCTCCGTGATACGTGGCTATGAAGAGGCGCGAGCACAGATCAGCACGTTTTGTGACGGTCTGCCAGGGCATGAGGAAAATATAGCCGAGATGAACAGCGAACACGCTTCGCGGTTAGAACATTTAGTCTCGAAGCAGGTTGTCTAGATCATCAACGCAGCACCAATCGCTTTGTTGTGCGCGCTTCTGGGGGTGGCTGGCTGAGGGGTGCGGAATGTGGCAATTCTTCAGCTCCTGCAGCTACTCCACGAGTCGGTGGAGCTGAATAGTCCTCAGCGACAAACAAGAACCAATAGCCACCTAAAGGTATACTCTAAGCGAAGTATGCTGATTGGTGAGAGAACTACCGCCGGGTAACGATCGAGATCGTGAGTGAAATCAAGTAAGGGGGTTCTATAGTATTTAAGGAGGGTAGAACGCCCTTATCCCATCTGAGGGAGAACAAACGCCAGCGAAACGCAACAATGGCTACTCAAGACAAATATTGCTTCGAGAGGGATAAGAAAGAATCGGAGAGGTATGATCTTAGATATTTCAATGCTTATGAACTATCTCGTACAGTTTTCTAATGCCAGTCTAGACTGGACTTACAGCATCGCGTGCTAGTCAAAACAAGCGGAGATACCCTCATTCATCCTTCAATCCCTCTCAACGAAATTCGATCTGTTGCAGACATAGCTACTGGAACTGGGTGAGTCTGTCCCCTCCGTGCAAGACCGGGTCATTGGAGCTGATGGGCAATTTTTCTGTCAGAATTTGGCTGCAAGATGTGTCGAAATTTCTGGACACACCACAAATTGAACGCTACTATCATGGCTTCGATATTTCAGCCGAGCAATTTCCTGAGAATCCAGGAGCGATCCAGTTTTCTGTTCAAGATCTGACGATTCCATTTCCTCGAGAACATCGGGAACGTTATGACTTGGTACACGTTCGTCTTCTAGTCGCTGCCCTTGAGGAAGCTGACTACAAAGCTGCGATCGCAAATATCTATGATATATTGAGTATGGCAAACCCTTTCCTGTGCACATCGCATTGCTGCCTCACGAGTTGGTACTAATATGACCGCAGAGCCCGGTGGCTATCTCCAGTGGGAGGAAATTGACGAAGAAACCTACCTCACGGAAGGTTAACCAGTGCTCAGTGAGCTTCATCGCTGTTTTGACTATGGACTGGCAGCCGAAGGCAAATGCTTTCAGGCTTCAGCCAAGGTTTATGAAGAGAGCCGAGCAGCTGGGTTTGTAGGTGTAGAGCGGCTGTGTTATAACTCTCACCAGAACCCTGATCTGCGCTATGAGATCGAGGAGAGACTCACTGCGATAATTAGAACACTCTATGCCTTTCTTTTGCTGAGATCTAAGCAGGTCGATACCGCGCTGGTCGCATCACAAGAGGCAGAGAAACTGGTTGAGCAGCATCGGCGTCTGTGCGCACAGGGAAATTCCCCGCCACTCAAGTTGATGAGGGTTGTGGGTCGGAAGCCTTTACTTAGTTCATTGCTGTAGGTAGACTGTGAGATAATCTCTCCTCTGTTCTCATATGGGCTTGTAGCCTATCAGTACATCTTGCCAGTAACACGCGTTGTGGACGTTCTAATCGGATAAGAGAAGATATAAATAAGCACAGACAAAATTTCCTTAATTTCAGATCTGAACAAATTACGGGCGCGTCAGCTAGCGATCATATATAACAGTTATCTATAATCAACGTGTGGATAGTGTGATTGCTTTTGGGCATTGCCTTCTCGGTCTTCACTCATGTGCGGGGTTTTATGCGGTAACAGAATTATTTGAAACATCCGCCGTAAGAGTTGACAGTCGAGGACAAAATCATACATTTGTTGCTGATCTATCACACCGGTGCTGTGTGGACATAGATGGAAGGATGTGGATCTGAAACGGCAAAAAGAAAAAGAAATGCTCCCACGCGGATTCGAACCGCGGACCTCATGATTACTAGTCATGCGCTCTACCAACTGAGCCATAGGAGCTGATTGGATGAAATATGTTTCCTTAATTTGCTGAATATTATACAATATCCTGGTTCTCGTATATCTGGTCAGGCCTGTGCGCTACTGTTAGTGAGGTTATAAGCGGATATTTACACACAAAAACAATCTAATTTCTTTGTAAATAGAGAAACAAAGGCGCAATTGCTATAAGGCTCTATATTCGAGATTGTTTTGAAGTGTCCGATACTCACAGTATTCAATATTATTACAAATATATATGTTCTTAGATAGCCAGTATGAAAACCAGTCTTTAGCCCTCAGAAACCTCATCTGAATACGAGCTTACTAATGGCATAGAATAGCTGCTGCCGGATAAAAGGGACCATATTCTACCGGAACTGAACTACTTCAGATGATAGACCGCACTTTTCCAACCATAGGCCGTCTGTATTGTGCCAGCCGTCCCTTATTGTACATGATCGTAGATTAACTTTGATTAAAGATCTCCCCATCATGGGAACGATTTGCTCTACTACTTATTGTGTACACAATGCCGAGGCTGTCTGCTGTCTGACCCATATGCGAGTCAAGTATTATTATCAGTTTACCCGGATTGGCTGGGATTGGTTCTGCAGCATGCTATCGACCGGAGACCTGAAACTCATCACCGGCAAATCCGTAATAAATCACTGATTTTGGTTCACTAACACTACCGTTTCATGAACAGGATCCTTGAGAACACCCTCTGAGCGCACACAGAGATTGGACAATTCCTTGGCTAAATTGCTGATTGACCAGGGGTTAACATACAACAATTCTCAGGATAAAGGGTAAGCTATTGGAACCAGGGACACCGTCAGGGCGAATGTCCCCACCTTCGAAGCTGACAGAAAGCTTTTGCAGCAAGAAGCCAAGGCCACAACAAGATTAAGGTCCGGCATGCTTAAGGCTAAACGCCGGGGATTTGCCCCGATTGGCCGTTTAGCCAGCTAATGGTCTGACTATCACACTATGGGAAGTGTCTGAGAGTAAGACTAGCCAGGCCAAGAAGAGGGCCATGACCCGTGTCTCTCCCTCTACGCGCCTGCAAAATGAAGCCAAGGCGCCGCTGTAGCAGCCGCCCTTGGCAACCGGCGGATGGTATGGCAATGCACTCCGCCAGGGTCCAGTTGACCCTGTTCTGTGGAGCATGGATCGCGGCCGGATCGCATTAAGATGAAACGTCTGGCTTGGCAGGGCCCGCATCTCCTCCGCCGCTCAACCGGCATTCCATTACCCATTCCCCTGCCCGAGCCCTGATATAAAACACTCTCTGCGAACCTGCCTTCCAATATTTCCATCAAGCATTCTTTTCATCAGCCAGGATAGCTGTACATTCTTTTTTCTTACTTTCTTCTCTGCGAACTACGTTCTCTTCCTTCTTACCACACATTCATTCTTTAACCCTAACTTAAAAACACCTTCATTTCACTTACCACCATGAAGACTACCACCTACAGTTTGCTCGCTCTGGCAGCGGCTTCCAAGCTGGCTTCCGCCCACACCACCGTCCAGGCCGTCTGGATCAACGGCGAGGACCAGGGTCTCGGTAACTCCGCCGATGGCTACATCCGCAGTCCCCCCAGCAACAGCCCCGTCACCGACGTCACGTCCACCGACATGACCTGCAACGTCAACGGTGACCAGGCCGCCTCTAAGACCCTCTCCGTCAAAGCCGGTGACGTTGTCACCTTCGAGTGGCACCACAGCGACCGCTCCGACTCCGACGACATCATCGCCTCCTCCCACAAGGGTCCCGTCCAGGTCTACATGGCCCCGACGGCCAAGGGCTCCAACGGCAACAACTGGGTCAAGATCGCCGAGGACGGATACCACAAGAGCTCCGACGAGTGGGCCACCGACATCCTGATCGCCAACAAGGGCAAGCACAACATCACTGTTCCCGACGTTCCCGCCGGTAACTACCTCTTCCGCCCTGAGATCATTGCCCTCCACGAGGGTAACCGCGAGGGTGGTGCCCAGTTCTACATGGAGTGTGTCCAGTTCAAGGTCACCTCCGACGGCTCCAGCGAGCTTCCCTCCGGTGTCTCCATCCCCGGCGTCTACACCGCCACTGACCCCGGTATCCTCTTCGATATCTACAACTCCTTCGACAGCTACCCCATCCCCGGCCCGGATGTCTGGGATGGCTCCAGCTCCGGCTCCAGCTCCGGATCTTCCTCCGCTGCTGCTGCTGCTACCACCTCCGCTGCTGTCGCTGCTACTACCCCCGCCACCCAGGCTGCCGTCGAGGTCTCTTCCTCCGCTGCTGCTGTCGTTGAGTCCACCTCTTCCGCCGCCGCTGCTACCACCGAAGCTGCCGCTCCCGTCGTCAGCTCTGCTGCCCCCGTCCAGCAGGCCACCTCCGCTGTCACCAGCCAGGCCCAGGCCCCCACCACCTTCGCCACCTCTTCTAAGTCCTCCAAGACTGCCTGCAAGAACAAGACCAAGTCCAAGTCCAAGGTTGCTGCTTCCAGCACTGAGGCCGTCGTTGCCCCCGCCCCTACTTCCAGCGTCGTCCCTGCTGTCAGTGCCAGCGCTAGCGCTTCCGCTGGCGGTGTTGCTAAGATGTACGAGCGCTGCGGTGGTATCAACCACACTGGCCCTACTACGTGCGAGAGCGGCTCCGTTTGCAAGAAGTGGAACCCTTACTACTACCAGTGCGTTGCGTCTCAGTAAATTATTCCATGATTTACTGTGATTCGAGGATTGGCTTGATCTAAGTCGAATCTATATCGATCGGGGGGGGGAGAAGAGATCTAGTTGTTGGGTGGATGTTGATGTAACCAGCAATTAGGTCTTCGTTGAGCAATAGAACGTTTTAATTAAATCCACGGATCAATCAATGATCGGTATTAGTAGGAAGTGATATTGACGACTCACTTCGATCCGGAGTGGTTTTGACTTCTCACTCCGATAATCAACCAATCAACTTAGCAAACAAAGTGACTCCAAACAGGACAGGACAGAAATCGCTCAGCATATGGTGAAACAAACTCCAGAGAGACATAACACAACAGAACACCATACATAACAGTTAACCCAAGATAAACCCCAGAAAGTAGACAGAAACAATCCCATCACACAACCCTTGTATAATCGCTCAAAAACAAACACATACCCCAGAACACCTTCAAGAACTCCTCTCGATCCATGTTCCGACCTCTTAACCAATGATCCGTGCGATAGATTGCCTCTGTCGGGCTCGGATCTTCATTCCCAAGCAAGTCATATATCCTCGTTCTCTTAATGACCAACTCTTCAGTCGTGCGTTTTCCCTGCCGCAAACTCTCAAAGTAGGTATGCGA
>NT_166530.1:1085788-1158646 GCF_000002855.4 Aspergillus niger | reverse complement strand
GCGACTTAGATCCCGCAGGCTTAGATCTCTTCGACAGTCCTGAAGATGCTAGAATCTCGTCATATACTAAATTAATCGCTTTGAGATGATTCACAGTATACAACACGTCGGGGCCCTGGACCGTGGATAGCGCCCAAAGGGGCGCGGCGGTCCGTATGTGTGCGTCTCGAGTCTTACGGGACATGTTGCTGCTGCAGCTGGGTTTTTATAGTCCTGTTCACTTCATGAAGCGAAGAGTGTCTCAGCTTTCGCATGTTTCCGGTTGGATGGGCAAATTTCCCGGATCAAGCCGAGTACAATAGACACGATGAAGCACTTCAGGGAAATATCGAACAAAGAGCTTCAGTATAATGGCATGTAGAGAAAGACGCTTTGTTGGATCGACAATACCATTGTTACTGAGGTGTAATATAACACGGCACGATAAGACGAATACTATCTCCTGTAAAAGTTTAAGGCTGAAGTATATAGATGGACGGCGATTGGATTATTTCCATGCTCAACCAGGGGACACTATCCTGACTCGGGGATGGAAATAGTAACGATGCGCCACGTGGACGTCAGGCTCGGAGGGTTGTTTCCGGTGCCTGCGTCATTATTTCAAACATTGTATACAACAACAGAATAACTCAGTAGTGCTACCCTGGTCCATTGGTTTGTGGGAAGACCGGACTATAAGTTGTTCTGGATAGATGTGTGGGGTGGCGATGGCTCTGATACAATGTAGGGATGGAGCTTACTGGGCTGTTCCATCGATTTGATTATATACAAGGAGGTTTGCTATATGAGGTGAATGCATGAAGATGGAAATTGAGATAGTATTGAATGTAGAAACAGGGACGAACAGAAGTTGTTGTTGAGGAAACGAACTAAGGACCTCATAAGCATAAGGAAGCCCTGGCTAACTAAACTACAGGGAGACGGTGTTCTTTATAGACGTGGGCTCGTATTGAATTAGTACCTGATTATATCTCTGTCGACAAAAAGGATCCAACAAATCGGCATGTTCCACGATTACGACGCGATGATGCCGTGAAAGAAATGGTGGAGCTGATAGAGGGCAGGCGGGCGGCAGACAGCCAGCGTGGTGAGTAGATGCAATAGAACAGACCAAGCGGCCACAGGCCCAAAAACTCGGAACAGGGAAGAAGGAAAAAATAGTAAGCAAGCAACCAGGTGAGAATAGCAAAAAGACAAAAAGAAGTGACAAGGGTGGGATTCGAACCCACGCCATCTTACGATGACCAGGAAGCTCGGAAGCTGACTGTTAAGGTGAACCTTAACCTGGCGCCTTGGACCGCTCGGCCACCTTGCCGTTGTTATGGTAGTTGGTCACAACTTTAATACATAAGGGCCTTAACATAGATCATCACCATAACATGCTAGCTCCAGCATAGCGGTTGTGTCCGTTGCATTTATGGTTTGTTGGATCTCTGGAGATCTTGTTGTTCTTTAAGAAGGTCATGTATCTAATTGATTCATAGAGCTCTTACACTGCTTCCCATTGTGAGATCGTGGTGTGTCCGGTTTTCTCTCTCTCGGCCGACGATTTTTGTACAACTCGTGCCGGATATATATTGCCAGTAGTTGGTCACTATGGCTGGAGCCAAGCCTACTAGTACTAGTACTACTGAATGACACACCAACACCTCGAAAAACAATCCTTCATCATCATACTATCATTACTATTATGGAAGCCACCATGAAGAATACAGCAGAAAATAAAGCAAAAAAATATTATCAATGAGAGCAAACGGCCATCATTGCATCTTCAAAATCCCCGCCCGAAACATAATTCTTCACCAACGCGCGCAAATTCCCTCCCATTGTTCCCTTCACCCTCGCGAAATACTCCGGATTCCAATGCAACCTGACAGTCCAATAAATCAGCCTCTTCTCATTGACCCCATCGGACCCAGAGAAACACTCCTTCAAAGTTGCACCATGGAAGGAGACCGGATCCCTCGCTACCCGCAGCATCGTAACCAGCGCATCCTCCAAATGCCCCGAAAACTCACCCCGGATGACCTTCTCCAGAGAAACATGATACATTCTCTCAAACTCCCCAGCCAGCACATTCAACCTCTCATCCGACGAGTTCATGAAGATACCGAAAACAGCGACCTCGTCTGTTCCCACTTTTCCAGCGGTCACACGATGCAGTTCTCGGACGTCAGTCTCGACACCGCGGGGATCGAAGGGAGTTCCCCGTTCAGGTCGTCTCGCGTTGAGTAGCATCTCGAAGAACCGCTCCGTCTTGCCGCTCAACTCTCCCTTGATGTCGTCGAGAAGCGACTTGTGGTATTTGTCGCGGTAGGCGCGCTGGATAGCAGCCAGGTCGGCGTTACTCCGCCCCAGAAGAACATCGTTTAATCCCGTTTCGTTTGTGCCTAGCCCACTCATCGCGTCGTGGAGGTACGTAATATCCGATTCCAATGGGCCCGTGGCAAGCGAAACGAGGATCGTCTCGAAAGATCCCGAGGTCTCGGACTTCAGGTCCTTTGTTAGAGATCTGTTGTGCATCCTCTCGTACGTGTGGCGGATAAGAGCCATCCGGTTCGGGTCTGTGGTGCTAGTCAGGACGCGAATCAGCGCTTTCTCGTCCGTGCCGAACCCCTTCATGGCTTTGCGGAGAACCTCGGCTTCGTTGGATGCTGTGCCTGGGGCAAGGAAAGTAGGATCATAGCCGGGGGAGGGACGGGAGGGCATTGGGCCTTGTTGGGGGTTATAGCTGGGGTAAGGCCCGCCTGCTCCTGGGGGTGCCATCATTGGTGGTGGTTGTTGGCCTGGAGGACCCGGTGGGAAGGATTGGTATTGCTGTTGTGGCGGATTCGGATAGCCCTGCTGAGCAGGATGCCCTTGTGGGTAGCCCTGCTGGGATGGAGGGCCCTGGTGCGGATATCCCATGCCCTGCTGTGATGGTGGGTATGAAGAATAGGGACCAGGTTGCTGAGGATGTTGGCCACTCATGGGAGGTGGATATGGAGAGGCACCCTGTGGTGGGTGTTGCTGCTGTGGAGGGTATGGTGCCTGTGTCTGCTGAGGATGATGACCGGCCATTGGAGGTGGGTATGAACCGTGCTGTTGAGGCGGCTGATGAGAACCTGGACCTTGCTGGTAGGGGCCTGGACCCTGCGGGGGATATTGTGGATATTGTTGGTGTTGGCCATACTGTCCCTGCGGCGGCGGGTACTGTCCTGCAGGGGGATATTGATTATAGCCCTGTGGCGGACCCTGTCCGTAAGGTTGCTGATAAGACATGGTTCTTCTTTCAGAAGAATGCAGATTAAGGACGAAATCTGTGTTTGATGATGACGATGAAGTGAGATCGAGGAAGTGGGGTTGTGCGACGTTTAAGTATCTGACAGCTGAAGCTCAGAGACGGGCGCAGCCACAGGACGGAAATGAAGAGCGACAGCACAGCCACTAAGGGACCAAGTGAATGGTTTGATTGGGCTGATCCGGGGCCCAGAGTTCACGAAGGAGCGGTTCAGGTGGGGGGAAGTGGCTGAGCTGAGTGAATGACTGCCTTGGAAGGCCTGAGAGATGGACACCAGTGAATTCCTGAACGGGCAATCGAGATGCGAATAACAGGCTGACATCACTGTGGCTAGTGATCCCGATAAATCTCTTGAATTCTGTCTTCTGAAAAGGAAAGAAACAAGCCTTGCTGCACAGGGATGATCCGAAATTCTCCTATCTTATCAATCACATGCGGCAAGAATCATTATCAGTTATGGACACCTAGTGTACATTCGATCCACAAAGCTATACACTACAGACTAAATATACATCGTACACATGCAGAAAAAACACAGTAAACTGGGTATATCTACCTACGAGCCATGTTCATGCCCATGCTCATGCCTCAGCCCCGTTGGCTGCAACTCATGCCATTTCTGGATCACCAGGGATCGTTGCTGCGTGGTAGCTGCACACATCTCCTCAATACCCTGTCTTATTCGCGATGTCAGGATATCTTTCGTTTTGCTCTTGGAGAGCGAGTTGCGGAGACTCTTGTGCATCCCGTCCAGCGGGTAGCCCGCCAAACCCCAAAGGCCTAAGCAGGTCCCAGTTAGCTCTGACATTGCCAGTCTTGTCGAGGAGAAACTCACCAGCAGTGGGTTTGAGGAAGACACCTCCTACGCCTTTACCAATACCTTTCAATAATCCTTTCCCACCAGCCTTTTCCATCCCGACCACGGGCTGCGTGACAAGTCCAGTAATGCCATTGTAAAATCCATGAGTGAATTCCTATACTCATCAGCAAATTCAACCATTCCTCAGGGGCATCCGAAGAGCATACCGTTCCTGCAGCACGAAACCCACTCCTCACTCCAAGCACTCGTGGCGATTCTTCCACCAGGGTATCGTGATACAATTTCGGGGCATTATGAAACCCTTTCGTCAGACTCAAAGTCAAATCGGTAGGCAACAGAAGGAGCCAATTTAGAATATGCTTTGTCGCCCTGGCACTGTGATAGGACGTCTCTGCCAATATTTCCTTTGTATGGGACATTTCCCTCGATCGCAGTCGAGTTACGGTTCGCTCGAGATCGAGCTCCGCGCCCATATCGTCATCCGTTGTGTCGAACGTATCAGTATCGGAGCTGCTTATGGGCGGGCTTGATGGATCACCACTGCTGGGGCTGTTGGTAGCCCCGTTTACATTTTGCTGACGGTCGGAAACGGCCTGATCTCGGTGAATCTCCTCCCCAGCGGAGTGATACGCTTCGTCGGATTCAGTCGATTCTCGGGAGTCCTCGTTGGAGGATAGGTCCTCGCGGGGATCACCGTGCTCATACTGGCCTTGGCTTCCAGTTCCTGGGTGCTGACTGTCACCATTTGGCACCACATCAGCCCCGACACCAGAATCAAGGGACGTTTCCGTTCGCCGATGACGGTGACGAGGGGTATTCAATTCATCAAGACAGGATGGCCGACGCGCTTTTTTCCAGTCGTGCTTGTGATGCAGTCGTCGCTCATGCGTCGTCGAGAATATGCCTCTCATTCCGCTGGGGACCTCCGCGATGCCACTGGCGAACCCCGAGACTATGCCGTAGAGAACCTCCGCACCGGCTGTCAATGGGCCTCTGGGATCTCGATTCGTGTCGTATTCGTGTGAACGATATCTAAAACCACCAGTTAGCCATATACACACCGTCCGCAAGATACAAACTACACAGAACATACAGAACAACGTTCCGCGGACTAATTAACCCTGTCTCCACCAACACCGCCGCAGCAAACGTACTCAACTTAATATGCGAATGCTTCACCCACCACACAGCCGGCCGATCCGGACAAATAGAGCACCGCATAGTCTGCACATCTAGATGCTGATAAAAGCTAGCAGCGGCATTCTGCACCCCCCGCTCCTTACGCATCTCCTTCCCAATTTCTTTTGCCTTCTCCAACGTCTCAGGCTCAAGCGCTTGCTTGATCGCATTCGTCAGCTTTTCCACCGTCAGCTGCTTATGTGGAATAGGCAGCGGGCCAGCGCCAGCGCGAGCCACGATCGAGCCCCAGAACGGCTGATCGCCGAAAAACGGGATGATGATGGTCGGACGGCCCAGTACCAGTCCGGCAGCGGTGGTGCCCGCTCCGCCGTGGTGAATGACGCAGGAGACGTGCTGGAAGAGCCAGTCATGTGGGCTTTTACTGATCATGAAGATGTTCTCTGGGATATCGTCTTCGTCGGCTCCGAGGTTTCCCCATCCTTTGGAGACGATTGCTCGTTGTCCGCTTTCGCGGATGGCTTGAAAGACGATCTTTGTTAGTGAACCCGGGTTGTCTACGACGATGGAGCCGAACCCGACGTAGATTGGGGGAGGTCCAGATTTGATGAAATTCGCCAGGTCGTCGGGGGGTGTGTAGTCCGAGCCCGAGGAGAGGAAGGAGAAGCCGGCGATGTCTATATTATCGCCCCAGTCTCCGGGTTTGGGCAGGAGGGCTGGCGACCAGAGATAAGTGTATGGGATACGCAACCGGTGCGCAATACTCGGTGCCCGAATAGCGTCTAACGGGTCCAGCCCGAGCTCACGCTTCCGAAAAGAGTTAATCAGATCGCCCAGGCCCTCCCACATAAGGATTTCGACAATGGCATACGAAGCAAAATTCGCAGCGGAGGGTTTGGTGTTCTTTGTGCGGATCGTTGCCAGCGGGTGAGGGAAAGACTGTGTTGCCGACCAGGGCATTCTGCATACACCCATTTGATCAGCACATTCGATCATCTAGATCTGAAAAGGGGATACACACGTAAACATCATATTCAACGGAATCCCCAACTTCTCCGCACAGCTCAAATGAACAAAACTCGGCGGATTCGCGATAATAGCATTGGCCACAAACGGCATCGTGCGATAATCCGCCGTCTCACTCCACGGATCCTCCGGAATATGATGCAATCCTGTTCCATCACCCGTCTCATAGCACGAGCGCCAACACCCCGAAAATATAGCCTTCATTTCGCGCCTCCGGCGAGGAATCGCCCCGCTACGCAGGGTACTCATATGCGGCATCAGGCCCGGATTCCGCACCATGAACGCCATCAACTCGGCTGGATCGCCGCCGATATTAAAGAACTCGAGACCCTCATGCTCGATGGATTCACGAAAGGCGAGATGTGTGGCGAGACGGACGCGATGGCCGTGGGACTTGAGGACCTTGCCTAGGGCAATGAAGGGCTGGACGTCACCGCGGGAGCCGACGACTTGGATGACGATGTTGAGTTTTAAGGCGCAGGGGGGTTTCCCATCTTCGATAAAGCAGACAGATGGCTTGCGCTCTTCATGGAGGGGTTCTGGTTGCTGTTGGAGATGTTTGATGATTTTTGATACCCAGGGTTTGCGTTCGCGGATCTTAATGTCCAGGCGGCCATCATCTGGTGGGATCGATTATGGTTAGTAGTTGAGAATGAGGGAATCTTGGGATGAAGAAAGATTAGGGAATGCACGCACCCATTACCCGGACCCCGGTGTTGAGTCCCCTCTCATGGTAATGCGCACGCCGGGGAGTCCGCCCATGGCCGGTGCTGTTGGTGGTTTGTTCGGTGAGGTGCTCGTCCGGCCAGTCGTCGGCCGTTGGGCCATCTTGGTGCGGCATCTCTGCTAGCAGAGATAGGAAGGTTCGACCATGTGCGGCCAATGAGAAAATTTGGTACTTTCGTGTATGTATTCAGGAACAATGGAAGAGGAACTGAATGATTGCGGAAGGATAGGACAGCCACAGCAAAGAAAACACAGGTGTGCAAAGAGAGTGTGGACAGATGAAGTCAAAGGAACCCTGGCGAAGGCCCGGCTGGTGACGCCATAGGGAAATGGCTTCATGGCAGCGCAACGAGGGAGACCCACGGATGATCGCATGGGCGAACCAGTGGAGCCTCACCTTTTCAGGGTTCAAGCTGCCTTTGTCCCTCCCACGAGATCGGCCTAGGCTAGGCTTTTACGTCTTATCTGGGGCTCGTCTTTTTCCTCGACAAGCCCACGTACACTGGGTAGTCTGCCCATTCTGAAGCTATCCGGATTTGCCCTTCTTACTGACTGGCACAAATTACTAAAATCATGCTACTGGTTAAAGGTTTTCCACACTATGACTTCACCCCTGGGATCACCACCTTATCGCTGACGATCGACGGCGCCGTTCGGGCTCTCTCCACCCGCATCCGCCGCGGTCCGAAACGCCGAATTTCCAGAGTGGGCATTTCCCACACTGCTTAAGACCCTATGGAAAGATTTAAGATAGGCAAAGAGAGTATGCAAAAGATACGATATGTAGATTCGTTATCGAGGGATGAGGGCTTCCCTAACTCATTGATAATCTATGTCACCACTTCCTATGCGACCGGTCGGAGCAACCCGCTAGTTCTTCAATCGCCGATCATCGCCATCCCGGCCCTGCAGTGCTGTGGCAATAAGCCCGACCCGGTCGGCCATCAGAATATTGATGCCGGCATCGAATTGGAGCTACGAAGGTGGGGTTAGTATATTTCCGAGTGACTCCCCGGGCGACATCACTCACCTGGGCATTTTCCGGGACATTATTGAGTGGTCCATACGAGCCACACAGGAGCCCCGACCGCTGGACGTATCCGATCAGACGAGGGCATATGATCAATGTCTCGGAGGCGAGAACAATCCCATCGAGACCCCACTGCCGGGCAAATCGCACTGCAGCTTGCAGGCTACCAGCTCGCTTCTCTCTGTCTAGGACTGGGGCCTTGCCGGCGTTGGTGATGTACATGACTGGATAGGTCTGCTGTTTGTGTGCCAAGAGAATGCAGATCTCGGGAGTGAACGAGGACAGGATGATGTTTCTGCTGTGACTCAAGGTGAATTTTTTTTCCAGTATCTTGTCCACGAATGTGTTGATCTCGATCGCTACCGGGGCTACTCCTGCCTCGGTGGCTTCGTGAAGTCGGGGGTATTCTTAGTAATTGTTAGCGATGTTTTCTGAGATGAGATACGGGGACGACTCACTGATCTCGACGTTGAAGCCGAGGTTTTCCGGTAGCTGGATTAGTAGCTCTTCGATGGTTGCAAATAAGTCCTGGACAATGTGGCCTCGCGTGTTGGGCTTGAAGCCTTTGTTCATGTAGTCTACCGTGTGTCTCATTCTCTCTTGCATTTGTTGCGCGCCGTGGTCATAGTCCCTGGTGAGAGACCGCGAGCGTCGATTTCGATGGTAGTGCCTGTTTCCCAAGATGAAGGTTGGATGCCCCATTGAGGATTGTATTTTGCTCGCGTGCAGAAACTGGAAAGTTAGATGGATTCTAAGTAGGTCGTAGAGGTAATACTGCTAACCTGGTCTAGAGTCACATCATGCACTGGGATGTCAGTCCCAGACTCGCTCAAGGAAAAGTCGTGGTATGCAACAGGTACAAGGTCTCTGGTCAATTGAGCATCTGCAACAGCTTAGTACATGGTAAAAACAAGATTTCAATAGCGAATGGCATACCGAACTAGAAGACGTTAGATCAGCAAGATAGAACAGGGGAGTTCAACATTACCTCGACAAAAGAAGCTCCCTGACTGGCAGCTGATAGGAATGACTGGGCACTATGAGCATATGGTCTAGTTAGATAAACTACCACTTACCTCCACTGTGTTCTCTCCCAACTGTAAGTAATCATGCCCGGCAACATTCTGCCCGAAACCTGCAGATTTTCAGCGGCGAGCGCAAATCACATCAACCTGCATGCTTACCTCGATGCCCTACGAGACAGAAATCGCCAAAACGGAGAAAGCATTCTCTCACAGAGGGGATGCTGGGATGCTGAAATGGCTTGATAATAAGAAATGTGAAGGTCACAGTAGCTATAACCTGGAACGACCCGCTCATGAGAATGGGAACAGTTCTCTCGCGCACCAGACTTTCCCGGTTCTCGCCAAAGGTACTGAGGTTGTCCATCAGCAGCGCCGTACCGCCTCCAAGCAACTGTGCTTGACATTTAGGACCATCGCTCAAATCGAGGAGCTCTAGGCACAGTTCTGCCTCGGTCGGAGTGGGAAGCTCAAAGATCATTGGTTCGTTGGCCGTGTCACTAAGCAAGGACAAATTGAGCTGACGAACAGAGTGATTCCAAGGGGAAGAAACTTTGAGCGCAAGGTTGTAGTCCGAGGCTTTACTTCTCAGTGATGGTGTTCGAAGCTCTATGTGTTTAAATTGTTTTCCCTCCTGCAGGCTGCCAAGGTAGACCACCAGTTGCGACCGTTGGTGTAGAGCCTTAATCTTGGCACCCTGCTGCGTCAACGGTGCGGCAGGTAGTCTATCGGTACCTGCCTCCCACTTGGATGGCCCGGCAATTGCTTTCGCTAAGGCAAGATGCCCCCGAAAAGCGGCATGCTCCTGTGCTGTCCAGCCGCGATGGTCCCTGTGGTCCCGTTCGGCTCCATGCTCGAGAAGCACATCGACGACACTCTGGTGACCTTCGACACAGGCGACTATCAGCGCAGTCCAACCGTACATCGGCTCCACCGAGCTCACATCAGAGATGCATATGTTCCCCAACAGTAGTCGTACATGATCCGCCCTTCCAGTACGCGCGGCGACATGCAGCGGGCTGGCCCCTTCACAGGTCCTGGGTCTCTGACAGAAGCGAGAGCAAGTCCGCGAAATGATCGAAATCAGACCCTCATATCCGTAATGAAGCGCAATAAAGAGCATGCGACTCAACAATGATCCTATTCCGTCATCACTATAGGGTGCGTCTAATAATCTTTCCAGGTAGACCAGAACAGATGAAACAGCGTCGCGGTGGTTGCCAACAACCGCATACTCGAGAGGTGAACAGTCTCGTTTGTCAGTGTGCATAATCAAACACCATCTAGATGTAGTATTCCAGCTTTTAGCGACATTGAATATTGCCATACACACCCATAAAAGCCCGGCTGAAGCAGCATAGTGTAGAGGGAGGCGCCCGAGTTCATCTTCCGACAGCAGAACCTCCTCTGACCTGGGCCCTAACTCCCCAATCACCTGGCAGAGAAGGTCTCGGATTTTACAGAAGAGTGTGCAGGAATACGGTGCTGATAGTTGCCCCTTCCGAAGACCCAGAACCATGAACAAGCGATTCAATAATACAGCCTGGATGGCAATGTCGTTCTGAGGCAGCACATCGAATAGTAATGTGCGGACAGTATTAGGGCGAAGTTCATATACTGCTAGCTCTAGAAGATGAGAGAGAAATAACTCCCTTGGTAAGTTACTCTGTTGTAAGGACTCTTCTACCATGTAAGCAACTGTCGAAGGATGATCCTGCCGTAGCGCCTCATATAATCGGGGTTGTGGGTAGGCCGGCCTGCTGGGATCCGACCGTCTCTCCTGTACACGGGCAACCGTTAGGTCCAATTTCCCCGCCATACCTACGCTCGCTAGTGTTTGTCTCATGAATTTGTCCAGATAGTTTGGTCGAGCGGAGTGGCATTTCTCCCCTTCTAGATGTTTGTCGATCTTTGCGTAGATGCGAGAAACGGCTTCAACATCCAACCGTTGGTACCGCAGCAGTTGAAAAGCTTCCTGGGAAAACTTGCTAAACAATTCGCAAAGAATCTCGACGTCAATTTGGGAAAGTGTGCACATCGAAGTTGGATCGGAAACGCGAGAGCTTATGTGGTAATGGTATTTTGTCTTTTCTACTTGCTGGCGAAGATAGTTATCTTGCTTTTCGCGAAACCGAAGATGAACTGCGATGCTTTGATCCAGGCATGATTCTACATCTAAAGAAAGTTAAGCACATGGAATTATCAAATGTTTGTGTTCCAAGTGACGGACCTGAAAAATCGGGACGAGTTTGCTCATTTGTAGCTCTCTCAACGGCAATTTTCAGCAGGTTTTTGAGACGATTGTATGGAACATGATGCTCCACCCACTCCGAGGACTGATGAAGGTGAAGATCTCGGCCAAATCTCATGTTGTGATTCTAGGTGCAACGACAGCTAAAGGGAGGGAGGGGGTGTGTGAGATGCTATATATCGTACGGGAGTCTCTCGAGCGAGGGGTAGACCAAAGTACGGGCGGCTAGGGGTGGGAGACAAAAATTTGTAAGAAAGGGGAAGAAAGAAAGTCAAAGCAAATGAACCAGCATGCTCTCTGAAGTCCAAAGTCTTGTGCTACATGGCTTCCCTTGGCGTTTTGGACCAGCTTACTACTTGGTGTCTTCGCGAATGTTTACATATCTTTGCCCGTCGCTTCATGAAAGGTTGAAATCAGTAATTTCAGATATGTTGATGTTCTGATTTCGGAGGAAACCGAGTGAGAATACACCCTACGGAATCATCCCCGTGATAGTGGGATTCCTGAACTGTTACAGAGCCAGGTACCGAGGAGAATATTCGATCGTGGCGGTATTTACGGGATTAACCCACCACCCGCAGTCGACCTGAAGGCTGGCAGATGGGAGATCTAGGCTGGGGTGGCCATGGTAGCCAAGGCTCTTACAAGGAATAAGTACGAGAATGGCGCAAGTATCCGCTTTTTACTGAAGCTTAATCCGAAATAAACCTAGAAGTGGGCAATTCTTCCCCAAATAAATATTGCGATGAATGCTTGTAACCAGGAAATGCTACCACTTAGGCTTCTCAGAGTGTGATATGAAAAGAACGGAGGACGATAAGTGGGCTCAGGACGGCTACAGCAATCTGTCACCACAGCCTCTCCGTCGAGCAGAATCCACCAGGAAAATGCACACTCTTGGTGCTCGTGATACAAATGGCTTAGCAACCCAAACTCAGCTAGTGTGAGTGGTACATCCACTTTACTTAATGTTACCCGACTGCAGTTGACGGTTGGATTGTCGAGCCGTTGTGAGACCGGCTAAGTTCGGGTTCGAGCCCAATTTGCTAAACCGGGATTAATGAACTCCGTTACTAGTCAACATCAGATAAACAGTATTTTTGTTCTCTATCACTGTTAGAGTCATCGCACCCAATCTGATGACCCCTCAGAGAATTTCTTACTTGCTGTTTGTGCCTCGATCGGCTGCCAACCATGGATCCATATCGATCAGTTCCAGCGTTATTGCGATCGCAACATTAGCCGCTCAAGTCTGTTCTAAGTTGTCGGAACTACGAACTTTATACAAGTGCCTGCGTGGTCGGCTGCTTGGCTGCACGCCGTCCACAATGAGGTTGCTGACCTAGGAGTGCTCCTCCTGGAATTTGCCTTCGTGGTGAAAAAGCGACAGACCTTCCTAGAGAAGAGAATATCCTCCAATCCACATCTCTTGAAGCAGGCGAATGCCAAGCTGAATGAGCTGAAGGCGATTGTATATAAGCTCATTGCTGATCAGTCCTCAGACAGTCTTATGGAAGCTGGCTTCTTCTCCTGTTTTCCTTCCCGAGTTAACTCACGACTGGAGGATATGCTTCAAGAGCGCAGCAGTGCCGCCAGCTCGGATGGTAGCTTTGCAGATGCATCGGAGTACCTGTCTATATGCTGAGGTAGCCGGATGAAAACATGAAGGGCCCTCCCTCGAGGCTATTCTACTTTGATTTTCGAATTATCGGTTACGTTATTTTTATGCGAGCTGGGGATTATGTATACTAGTCAAAGCTTCGGTCATGTATGGCTCACCAACAAAGGGCATAAGGTATAGGTTTCTCCTAGGTAATGATTGAGCAAGTAGGTGCCTGTAAGATACTGCTGAAACACAGTCAAATCATTCTTACATGAAAGATTCTAGTCTTACTGTTTCATCTATAAAATACCTCAAGGGCTGCCATGATCACACCAGATAAACAGTCTGCGGCTCACACCCATCGAAAACTGGGGTAAGGCCAGAATCCCAGAAATGCGTAAAGAAGCCAATCCGCTTAAACTGCAATCTCGTCTGATTCGGACACTTCAACAACACCAACCCGGCAGATCGAACCCCAACTTCGTACTTACCAGGCTCCGACCACACCCGCTGATCACCCCTGGATACAATCATCAAGTAGACTTCTTCTTCGTTAGGATAGCATCCAGCATGATCCGGAAATATAGTCTCACTCCCGCGTTCTCCAGCATCGTCAGTCACATGGACATATCGTAACTGAAATTCCTTATTCTCAGCCTCGGGACCTCGGTTTGCCAGTGCAGGGAAGTTCCGCAGCATGATGTCTGGTATCGGCTGGAACCTGGCTTCCATCCGGGCTACTCTAATCTTCGCCCTGAGCTTCACATATCCCCGATCTCCTTGGTCGACTGCCAGTTGTCCATAGCTGTCTCCCATGTACTGCGGGATCACATCGTGACCGAGAACCTCGATCTCCGATTTCGGATTATGGAGATGACGTACAAGAAATTCAACCGCCCCATCGTTGGCACACCATGACCAAGTCGGCGCCCGATAATGTTCTGTCGGGATCATGGGCTGTCGTTCTCGTTCTCCAAAGTATCGATCCATGCCAGGTCTCATTGCATTACGGGTGCCCCAAAGAAGTCCCGTGGCCAAATCATGAACCCATATTCCAACGAGGTATTCGTCATTCAGGGCTAAGGCGTGTGTGCGTGCGATGCCGGCAACAGCAGGTAACTTGTCGCTTGGGACCGTCAGATCACGACAGGTATAGTCTTCCACGATTTTATACCAAGCGCGATATAGTTTTGTGTTATCGGGAGCTTGTTCCCCGGTCGCAGATGACGTTCCTCCGATCTCCAGTTTGTCCAGTGACTTGTGACGTCGGGGCCGTTTGATTAGCTCGACATCGCGCCCGTAATCTTTTGGTGAGGGGCAGGTCAATAAGCCTAGGCCGAGCATATCGGTTACCCCAAGGTAGAGCTTTCGTGGGGATAGGAGTCGTTCCTGTAGGGTCCAACCGCGGGTGTTCCATACTGATGAGTCTAGCTCATCCTCAGCGGCTAGGTATGGATTCCAGAAAAGGTGATCCAGTTCGCCTGTGTAAGGCGAGGGCTCGATGAAGTATGAACCGTGGACTTCAGGGCGATTTTCGATGGAGTATGTGATGGGGACCAGAGACTCAGAGCTGCATACTGGTCGATCAAAGACTTTCTGAAGAGGCGTATCTGTGGCAGTCAAGTAAATTGTCAGGTATGATGACATGTAGATGCTGTGCATTTTGGTCGACTCTGAGGCCCAATCGCGTCGGGACTGCTCCTGTTGGATCTCAAGAAGAGGCTTGTCTGTGGTTCTCGTTTCTTTCTGGACAATGCAGAGACTATCGATCCACAGATACGGAATTCCCAACGCGCAGCATACGTCGACGACGTCTCTGAAACCCGGTGGTAGGGTCGTCGTGGGGTCATCTGCCGAGAATGGTGATAGTGGGATATCCCGGTGATGCGCTTGAAGGTTGCTGGGGGTTGTGGTAAGGAACTCGTCGGAGCCCCAGCGGTAGCTGAGTGTGGCGTATTTCGGGCATTTGGAGGCGTCTTGACAGGTTGATTCATGACCGTTGATTTCTTTTGTCTCTATCAAGCGCAGCTTCTTGCCTTCCTGGCTGTCAGTAATCTCAATAAGCCGTAGAGGCAACCTGTCGGATATTGAATCCCCAGGGCGGACAATGTTGGAGGCATGATTATGGTTCTTGTCGCATTCAATTAAGTGGTGACGAATCGTCTTTGTGTTTTCAGTGGAGAGCCTATCTTGATCAGGATGGGGATATGCGATGCCTAGATAGCGTGCAAGGGGGTCACCTAATATTGTTTAGCACGCATTGTCATCCCAGTTAGGAGCAACTTCCAATCTTAACATAAGAGAGAAAACGGATAACCCACCATAGTGTGCACGTAGCTTGAAATAAATCAAACCATCGGGCCCAGTAAAATCGCCCTCATACCGATCCTGTCCTGGCCTAAGAACATCCCATCCCATCATGATTGCTGCGAATTTACTTCTCTCGTCGTCCGAGGCTCTGAATTCCGCCATCAGCGAAACCTTGACCACCTTGACTGTCCATTGTCCATGGTCATGATTCCCCAAGACCCAACTGCGAAGACGACATTCGCTAATGCCCTTTAGCAGCGAATTTCGGAGCGCTGGGCAGAACAAGCATCCTGCCTCGCCTGACGCCCTAAGAGCCGGTAATTCGGGGAGGTCATCACGACAGTCAAATTCGATAGGGATGGAATGTTGCCCAGCTGGGAATTGCAGGTGGGGTTTTCCGGTTTCTGTTTCCACTTCTGTGAAGCCGTATCGAGATAGGGACTCGGCGCTAAAGTATAGGACTTTGCATCTGTTGCAAAGGGTGGATGGCATTTTCCATGGGAGGAAAAATGATTCCTGATTTGATTTAAGAGGATTGATGTGAAAACCATCATGAACGACGTTCGCTTTCTGCACCAGATGAGGGGAAGGTGGGGCAATTCGATATTTAGCCTCCGAGAGACGATTTCGACAATGATCTTCTCTTCAGGCCAGACATGTGGCGGGAGTGTGTGGGAGCAGATAAAGTGATGCCAATCATTGCTTACCTGGAATCTGGCAAACAGATTCGTTGATTTTATCGGAAATAGTAGATGCCGGCTGCAGAGTACTAGTATAGGCTTTGATTCGATTTGTGTATGCCCGGTCGCCGGCAAGTACTTTGATGTCACTGGCGTGTACCGATTAGATAGCGTGGCTGATACTAAATTACCCCTGGCGGGAATATGCTCGATGCCAAAATAATCAACAACGGAACATCTACATTAGAATTATACTTTTAATCAATTTATATGTTATTTCCATATTCAGATCTCAGTAGCCTTCGCTCTGACCTTCTTCTTGCTCCCTTCGTTGGGATTAATGGCCCGTTCGAGAGTGCCATTGGGAGTCCTTCAGAAACGGATCATTGTCGCTCAAGCCAATTGCAGTCATTTTTCCTGTAGTGCGATCTAGTAGATTAACATTATCTGAGACAGTATTAAAAACTTCTGTTGCAATTACAGTAGGTCGTTGCCTTTTCATGTTCGAATGAGTACTCTTCATCATTCCGTTGAGAAACGTAGGGCCCTCTCTCTAGAGTTCCACTCGCAGCTCATCCTCATCCTCATCCTTGTCACTTCCATGATCACTGAGGATGTTATCGGCTATCTTCTCCGCAAACATATCTACAGTTTGAGTAGGTTAGACCGATCATTCCAAAACTGACTGTGGGAATGGTAGGGTATTACTCACAGGCAGTGCCTAACGGAAATCCCGCTGGCAAGAAAGGCCAGGCGGACGGGTCAGCAATTCTCACTGTTTCTCAATCAGTTCCGTACGTACAACACGGAGGAGCAACCAAACGTCAAGTCCAGAGTCGAAGTAGGTAGGACTCACATCTATCAACTCCGATTACCTTGCCCTTACTATCCACCACGGCCATAGGATCGTCTCGCTTTCCCATTCGGCACGATGCAGATTGGTGATTCAACGTTCGATAGTTGTTTTTCACATACTTAATGAGGTCGTCCTTGTTAGAACTTTCTAGATCGATAGGTTTACCCGAGGCATTTAAGATGGGCTTCATGCTGTTCGTTCCATAGAGGCGCAGAAGGTACTGCAGACCGGCGACGGCAGTATCCATGTCTGTCGGAGATTTAAGCCATTGCGGATCCAGCACAGGCTTATCATCCATGGACTTAGATCTGAGTTTAATAGTTCCCTTGGATATGGGCTTCATAGGGATGCAGACGAGGTCTGCATAGTTGTGATTGCCGTCGCCATTGACGCCGAGTGGAGAAGATACGATACCGATATCTGGCCAGTCAGAGGGGAATTGGGAGAGATCTAGAATCATATTATTAGGCACAACGGAACCACGAGAGACACAAGGCCACAAATTACCTGATTTAGTCTGGGCAGACAGGTTTTGGCGAATATCTTCCGGGTAATCGACAAAGGCGGCGAAATCCGGGCCCGGATCGGCCAGCATGCCATTTGCGTGAGCTTTGAATCTTTCGCACTCTTGCCACTTCCTGGTATCGTTGAGGAGCACCGATGTTGTCTCCACTTGTACTGCGTGCTTGACGCCGAAGAGAATATGATCGTTGTAGTTCTGGCCGACTCCCGGTCTATTAGCTAGGACTGTAATGTTCATCTCCTGCAGGTGATCCTGAGGACCGATACCAGACACCATGAGAAATTGAGGAGTAAGTATGGGTCCTCCAGCTAGGATTACTTCTTTCCCTGCGAATATCGGAAATCTCATGCCCCACCGTTTCACTAAGACTCCGATGGTTACGGGGTCGCTGCCAGGGGGAGTGTTTGACAAAGTTCTCTCGGCCAGCGTCTCCACATACACGTCAATCTTCGACGTGTCATCTTTCTGTGTTGGTTCCAAGAAAGCTGTATATGTTGTGGCGCGATTGCCCGTTTGCGAATCGATCATATTTAAGATCCAACTGGCACCTTTGATATCGCCCTCGACAAAGACTCGATTGATACCAGCTTTTAATTCGTTGAGACCAAGTTTAACCCAGCTACCAAATGCCTGGGCATATTTGGGGAAGGTGAGTTCTAGTGGCCCAGGCGTAGAACCAACGATTTGACTTGACTCATAGTCCGGTGTGGCATTCGATGGTCTTGCGGTATTGTTCGGTGGTGTGAATTTGAATGACTTTTTATAGTATTGCTGGACATTCTCCCAAGTCCAGGAATCATCGCCAGTTTCGTCAGCCCATCTTTTCATAGCCCCCTTAGTAGTGCGGAAGTAATCGACAAAGGTAAAGCCCTGGCTCCCTCCGATCTGCAATTCTATCAGACATAACCATAACAAAGGCTACAGGATAAAGTAGAGGAATAAGCTACCTACCATTCTCCCCATCATATGCTGCTGCTCTCCCCCTCCCTGCAATAAAGCCAGGATTAGCGCCCGTAAGTATTCACCCCCGAGTAGAGCTGGGCAACATACCACCTGCTGCACAGTAGGCCACACATTCACCATATCCGTCCAATTCGACGGCAACACCCTGCTAAACCACTGCTCATTGTACCCTGGCACTGTAGTCAAATTCCCAGTAGGGTATGTGCCGTTTTCGATAACGGCGACTGAGTTTCCTGCCTTTGCTAGCCGACTGGCTACTAGGAGCCCGGTTGTGCCACCGCCCACTACGACGTAGTCATACCCACCACCGAATTTGGGGGGGTCACCGGGTTTGGTGCCAGTGGCTAAAGTATCCTGGAGACGAGGAAAGGAGTTCTCCTCGAAGGGATAGGCGGAGACTGTGGTAACAAAGAACAGAAGGATGAGGAAAGATGTTATAGTTGAGAGCATTGTCGATACTATCGGGTCGGGGGAGTTGGCTAGGACGTGAGATCTACGGCTAGTCCACAAGTTTAGATCAACTGGTCTTGTTTAAGGGTTAATATGGACGATTGGAATATGCACTGTGACTTCACCAGTGACGGCATCTAGAGCATCATAGACTGCTATGTTGTGGTATGAAGTCACGTAAAATTTCTATCGTGTAGCCGAATGGAAAGTCTCTTTTCCATTGAGGTGGAATATATGCCCGCGGAGCCAGCCATTAGTGAAGTCATGACGTGCCACTAGACGATATGACATGAACTGACCCATGGAACACCGCTCAGGTAGAGAAGAAATTGAGTGAAGCTGTCTGACAATTATGCGGACTCACTGATACTGGAACCAGACTTAACATTTCTCTGGCACTGCAACCTCATCCGGCCCAATGTAATCCGCCCTATAGCGCCTGAATTTCTAGAAACCTCACAGAACTTCAGTGCCAGGCAATCTCATTGTATAAGCATCGAATCTATATAATTCTACAGTGTAATCTTGTTATTGTAGGAAAGTATACAGTGATTATATATCACATTAGTTTATATTGCACTGGCTGCCACAAGCTTAATTAACTGCTATGAAGTTACCCCTGCACGCATAAAGGGTGGTGCATTGCACCTATTACTAATCATGGACATCCAAGACACTTATGCTATGGTGTTTCAGGTTGCTGAGTGACTGCGCCATTCTCGTGCGCACTGTCCAACTGTACCCGAGCATGATAATCCCAGCGTATCTGCCAAGCCACTGTGGCAGAGATTATTGACCCTCGTAATAGTGGAATGGTGTGATAAGCCGGTGCCATAAATAGCATAATGCCCAGAAATTTTCGTGTAGTCTGGGGCTTACTGACTATCTACTGTTCTTCACAGTTGCCAACTGGTGCGGGGGTGCTTTGACAAACCTTCTTGTCCCTTTTAGCCAGCATCCCGACCGGGTTTGCAGAGTTTGCTTTCACTCTGACGAAAGCCTAGACACAGAATATGTCTCTAAGGCCCCCTTATCTGAACTCATATTCTTCGGAAATGGTCGGAAATCGCTATATTAATGGACCGCTTAGTCGCATAGAATTCCGGAACGCTGGATCTGTCTGAGTAACCATCAGCAGAAATCTCCTCCAGCATACGAGAAGATGGTAAGGGGAGCCAAACACGTGAGTAATCGAAACCCAAAAAGAGCCCTGCGAGTCGACGAATGAAGATTAAACCATTGGTTAAGCTCCACTAAATCGGTGGACCCAGAGAGGCTTAGCCAGGAAAAAGCATCTTTAGCTTCTTGATAGGATCTTTCTGCCTGGCCGGACTCCGATCCATGCCTGGCCGACCCGAAAATCAACGAAACTCAGGGGACCTATCAAGGGGTTCAGCCCTACTAGGCCCATTGTCCACCCACTTGGCTGACAAGTCAGTAGCAAGCTTCTTTGTTTTTGGCAGTGATCTTGTGTCCCCCTTATTCTCCGGCCCCCATTTAGCTGCGCCCGGCTTGATCCTGAACTGGGATCCACGTATGCACCGGGGCCAAAAGTTCCTTCTAGTCGCTAAGGTGTTAATCTAAATACCACTTAAAAACATGTCATCGCCCCCGGTCATGACGCGAGGCCCATCAGGTTCCGGCCTTGCATGTTTGCCCGCTGCCAACGTCATCCGTGCAGGCAGAAGCAATCCTCTGCACGGGACTTGCTCGCCCTATTCTCACGGACTACCTATGCTTGCTCAACCAAATTCTTTGTTGCACAATGACTTGGGATGAGTCCAGGAAGCTCTTCTCGCACAATATGAGCCAGTTCGCGGCGATCCGGAGCCACCGCGGCTTCCGGATCATCTTCGCTGCCGTCGCAGTCATATTTGCGCTCTCTATATTCATGCTGCTTCCACCCGCATCGTCAACGAGTCAAGTCTTCGGATTCGGGCAGGGACAGAAGCCGGCAACTCATTCATCTTCAGCTGGAACCATCACAATAGATACCACCCTCATCACCGATATATCGCAATACTTTGCGGACCACCCTATTCAGAAACCCTTTAAAGAGAAGTTCGGCGAGCTAGGCCGCCGCAACCGAGTTCTTCGCGACTGGCTCATTCAAGCTGAAGCCTCACAGGACTCTACCACCAAGTCCATCTTACACAACGCCATTGAAGGAGTCGCCATCGCACAATACCCTTTCCTGCAACCTCCCAAGCAGCCTCAGTCGCACCATTCTAGATCCTCCCATCACCCAGTACAAGACCTTCGCGCTTCTTTTGAGCCCAACTCAGCCGGCATCGTCATCCCCACCAGCGACTACACCCTCCGTTATGCCGCCCACCTCATTGCCTCTCTCCGCTTCGTCCTCAACTCTACTCTGCCCATCCAAGTTGTCTACGCAGGCGATGACGACCTCTCCCCGACCAACCGGAACCACCTTTCAACACTGGCAGCCTCTGGCCCCGCCATCACCTTCCTCAACATCCTCACCGTCTTCGACGACACAACCCTCAAACTCCAAACGGGCGGCTGGGCCATAAAACCTTTCGCGGCGCTAGCTTCCCCTTTCGAAAAAGTTATCCTTGCAGATGCTGACGCCGTCTTCCTGCAACCCCCAGAAGTACTCCTCCAGCACGACGCCCTCGTCAACAAAGGCGCGCTTCTCTTCCATGACCGCCTTCTCTGGAAACACGCCTTCGAGGGCCGTCATGAGTGGTGGCGGGATCAGATCCGTCGACCCAGTAAGGAAATGGATGCCTCTCTTGTCTGGACGGAAGATTACGCTGAAGAAGCGGACTCGGGTCTCGTGGTACTCGACAAAAGTAGGCCTGATACGTTCATGGGCCTGTTGCATATCTGCTGGCAGAATACGTACGAAGTGCGCGAGGAAACTACGTACAAGATCACGTATGGAGATAAGGAGAGCTGGTGGTTCGGGTTGGAGTTGTCGGGCGCTGAGTATGAGTTTTCGAAGCATTATGGAGGGATCGTGGGGTGGAAGAACGTCGATGATAAGGAAAGAGTCGGTGTATGTAGTTTCGTGATTGCGCATGTGGATGCCAAGGGGCGACTGTTGTGGTATAATGGGAGTCTGTTGAAGAATAAGGGACAGGCTGGGATGGAGGATGTCTATGAGGTCCCGGATAAGTGGATGATCGATGCGGAGTGGGTAAAAGGGTCGAGGAAACAGGATCATAGTTGTATGGTCGGTGGTGAGGTCAGGGATCTCACGAAGGAGGAGTTGGATGTCTTAGAGAGGTCGATTGCTGCTGCAAGGCAGGTGGATACGCTGGTGCGTACCGATTGAGCATTCATATAGATTCAAATTCACGTTGCTATAATATTTAGGAGTTTTCTGTTCGGCTACATACCCGCTGGTTTTGTGTGAAGAAGTGTGCCTTTCTTAAGCGTCGTCATGACGATCTAGCAGTTGAGGTCTTTCTTAGACTGCATTGTTGGCTGTAGAAGTGCCAACTCGGTCCCGTAATCACAATACAGCAGAGCTAGTTAATCCATGTGCGTGAAGCTTAGCATCCCTATGCTAATACAATGATTATAATGGAGAGATTAACTGCTCCATGTTCCATTACTCATGACCGCCATACAATAGCGCAAAATGGCTTGTGCCTCGTGAATAACCAGCGTCACCACGGCGCAATTCCATGATAGCTGTATTGAATCAGTTCATACCACATCACCGTCCGGCTGAATTCGCCAACAATACAATGCCTTGACTGCTTTATATAAAGCTCGTCGTCCTCCCTTTTCCACTCTTCTCCTCTTCTTCCTACTTACTCTCATGATCATATAATCTTCACCAGATGCCAAAGTTCATCCTCGAAACGATAGATTTTCTTCCATCGATCAGCATATATCATATATATTATCTACAAGATTTAGTTCAACACTTGTTCTCTGAGAGCTCCTGCTTAACTTGATTGACAATGAGAATCAGTTGCAACATCGACTGCAATTGTCAACCCAGCCTCGTGATACCAAGCATGTCTTGACACAACCCTCAACCCGGCGTCGCTCTGATTTCTCCTCTCTTATCAGTGGTGTCTAATACTTCGAAATCTCGGAAATACAAAACAATATTCAGAGGAACTATTCACATCAGCCTCTAGATACCCTTCATATATACCTCATATCTGACAGATTCGGGTCACGAAGCAACACACTGCACTGTCATTTGTATGCATCATGCTTCCCGGGAATTGAGGACGCAGAGGGAAAGAAGATACAACTCTTCTGGGTGACTATCCTGTGGTCTCATCTATACATCTACAGTGTCTGATTACTTCTGAACAGATATTTACAGAGCTTTTCCAGTTGGTCCAACGCATCAGGGCACAACTAGAGAGACTCCGGTTCACAACAGACACAAAACTCCTTTCATTCCTTCGATTAATCGCCTTTTGATACACTCGCAGACACTTCGCTGGACCAAAGGATATACTGTGCTCCAAAAGCAAGAAGAACGCGTGCAAAATTCTCCCAAGGGTTGAGGAAGGTTGGCAATTCGGCGCAGCTGCTGATCCACGATGAAGGTACCGAACAGTTCGAGAAAAGAGGCTAGGTTTATGTCCTCAAATGCGAGATCCTATCTGCTTTTACCGGACTTATCATTCTCCCTACAACAGCCGACCGTTATATAATCATCTGTCTCGACGAAGTGGGATCTGCTGTTGGTCAGTTGCCAATTTCTTATAAGAGGTGGAGCTCGCGGACAACGCTTCCTCCACTATGCATGTATTGTGCGACTGGTTTTGACTTCACGTCTGCTCCGCTACAACGAACACTAGCCAAGGCTGGTACTCAAAGGCCATACGTCCTAACGGGGTAGCAAATAATCTCTCTCAGCGACCGTATTTATACATATAGCCACCAAGCAGCAGCGGATCACAAAGTTTGACAAACAATTTCTTCGGTCGCTAAGATAATAGGGTTATTGCTCTGCTGAGTCAAGAGACCATGAGCAATGCATGCCCCGGCATTGTTTGTTTGGGCAGCTACTACCGCCTTAAGAAAACAGAGGAAGGGTCCTATGCATTATTGCCGAGGTTGAACTCCACGACTCGGTGATTTTAACATCTTCAAGATGCCCACTCTGGGAAACGCCGTTGTATATGCAGCTTCTGCTGTTCAGATTTTGGACTATTTCACTGCTGCAACATATACCATCAGCTAATATGTCCACTGCGTTTGAAACTCCTATATCAGTCTTCCTGTTCAAGAAGACGTCTTGAACACGAACCCTTATCGCCCCATTTCTTTGGAACTTCACGATACGTGAAATCCAAGCTCTCACACTCTATGACCTAAGGTGAACGGCGTCGCCTTTCAGTACACCTGGCATGTTACGCCTGGCAGCTACAGCTTAAAGCAGCCCCCTTTACACTCTTTGGTCATCTGCCAGAGTACAGAACAGCGAAGTAATCCTAAATGCGGATATGGATTATGCCACCTTCCGAATTTGGTAGCTGGGGTAGGTCTCCCCCCCATTCTGGTATGGTCCCTAGCTAAGCTGCAATAGGGACATGGCAAGGCTTGTGAGAAAAATATGCTGAGGGTACGTAACTTTTCATTGTGTTAGCCATTGTGTTAGCTATGGATTCTAACAAGTGTTCTTCCATTCAGTTCTTGAACCGGTTGTATTCGGTTTCGCACTTTTCGTGGATGACTTCGTCCATTAAAAGGCCCTGCATATACATCAGGATTGTTCCCCCGATTTATGGGGCTTGCTGGTTCGTGGCCTTCTAGATAAAAGCTGGCAATTACACAGGAATCGGCCTGATAGATACTGCAAGACAACAGCGACTGGGCCATTTGGATAATGGTTCGGAAAGCGTCCAACCGGGAACCACGAGGGGCATCCGCGATCAATTGTAGCTGTGCTTTATATTCAAAAGCGATCCAGTCCGCTCACTGATTTTGAAGGGTATCTCGTTTTCTTCCGAGTCTCCAGATGATTCACTTCATTGGTGATAGAGGACTGACTCTCTTTGGATTGATTTGCCCCGGGGTACAAAGTATATATTTATCTAAAATATGAAGATGCATACTTTATGCAAATTTAAGAGTTAAAAAACCCAGATACTCTTATCATGGAAACAAGGGCGCGAGTGCCGATGTCGAAACGACATCTCTGGACAATCTGCCTTGGTCGCTGAAAGTTGACTCAGGCTCAAAGGAATCCGAGATACCGTATGGATGTGCTGACTGGGGAATGGCATCGTCCGCCTTACGGTCCCTTGGGGATTATGGGGCTGAAGTTATGGGGCTGTCGAGCTGGCACCGACCTAGGGCACTTCTATATTGAAGGGCCTAGTTTTGGAGGCCCATGACGCACCGGCGAAGTGTGAAAGAAAAGTGTCCATCACATCAACGGTGATAAACTTGCCCGTCGACGAAGCAGACATAAGATGGTCATTTGGAAATGTTTCGGCCTTGTGAGGGACGGGACACGACAAGGCAGACAGACTGCCAACAGGAAGTTGGAGAAGGGACCCGGCGAGGTTGGTCGTTCTTCATAGTACCGGGTTTAGGTTGGTTCTATGGGTGGCGTCCAAACCCGTTGATCAGAGTCTCCAGGCAGAATTTCTCCAGAGAAAGGATCAAAATTTACGACTCAGGGAAGATTAGATCAACTGGAATCTTCCCGTAATGGTCTGGGTGTCAAATACATAACTATATCAGCACCGATCCACAATCACAAGTGTCTCAGACATAACTAGATTAGCCAACTATCTACAAATCATAAAATACAAATCATATGCCTCATGCTAGTTACATATCACATCATAAAACGTTCTTCCCCGCCTCACTTCCTAAAAAAGGTAGCAGTCGCATTCGCGTGGAAGTCACGACTACTGAACCCAGCCTTGAAAGTAAACTCTCCGGCCGGGATGCGCCAGTCCTGCGCCGTCACATCCCAGTAACTCACATCTCTCCGCATCAGCTCGAACGTCACCTTCTTAGTCTCGCCCGCCTCGAGCCAGATCTTGTCGAATCCTCGCAGCTGGCTAGGCGGGGTACCCGCGGGCGCGGTATCAGGGAATCCGACATACAGCTGCGGGATGGCGTAGCCGTCCACACTGCCGGTGTTGCTCACCTGGGCGGTGAGTGTGTACACGGTATCCCAGAGAGCGGGGTTACCACCAGGCTGGACAGCACGCTGCTCCGGCAGGGCAGTCAGGTTCGAGGCCACGGGCTTCGCAGCGACCAGCTTGGTCAGGTTGTAAGTAGTGTAACTGAGACCGAAGCCAAACTCGTAGCGGACGGGGATGTTGTGGGCGTCAAAGTAGCGGTATCCGACTTCGAGCTCCTCATCGAACCAGCTCTGCCAGTCGTAGGTGCCGTTGGTAGCCACGGCAGTGGTGAGTGGGGCGTTGTAGTCCGATTCGTTGTAGGCGATCACGTAGGGCAGTTTAGCGGAGGGGTTGGCGTCGCCGTAGAGGAGGTCGGCGATGGCGTTACCAGCTTCCTCGCCGGGGTAGTGGGCAGCCAGGATGGCGGTGACGTTGGGGTGGTCGGCGAAGGGGAGGACGTTGACACCGGCGGAGTGGGTGACAACGACGGTGTTGTTGCAGTACTTGGCGACGGCTTCGACGACGGCATTGCCGTTCCAGTCGAGAGTGAGGTAGGTGCGGTCGACGTTCTCCTCGGACCAGGACTTGAGGAAGACGAGACAGACGTCGGGCTGTTCGGGATTCCAGAGTTCGGGCATGGATTTCTCCGTGATGAGGGTGTTGTTGAGCCAGGTCTGCACCCTGCCGCCGTACTGGCGGGCTCGGGTCGTAATGGCGTCCTGTGGGGTCGAGAGGTAACTGAAGCGGCAGGTGCCGGAGCCGCCGGCGTTGGCGAGGACACCGTATTCGAAGTCGGTCTGGGTGGAGGGGCCCTGGGTGTCGGAGCCGGCGTCGTTGCCGACGATGACGATGTTACGGGGCTTGCGCAGGGGGAGGGCGTTGCGCTCATTCTTCAGCAGGACGGTGGAGGCGGCGCCGTGCTCGCGGATCATGGCGCTGTTGTTGCCGCGCACGTCACGGTTACTGGGGCCCGTGAACTTCCAGTCGTAGAGCCAGGTGTCGGGGGGAGAGTCGACGTTCAAGGGACCGACGGAGGCGTCGACGCTGGGGTAGTTCTTATCCTGGCCGAGCCAGAAGTAAGGGGTCATGATGCGCACGATCATGTCGTCGATGCGGTCGGTGGTGATGGTGCCGTTGTTGATGGCTTCGGTGAGGTTCTTGCCGAAGTAGGATCCCTCGGTCCAGAGCTCGCCGTAGACAGTGAAGCCACCGGGCATGGTCATGTCCATGCCGCTCTCAGCGGAGGCGACACCGCTGTGAGTGGCACCCCAATCGGACATGACGTAGCCTTGGAAGCCCAACTCGGTCTTGAGGAGGTGGTTAAGGAGGTAGGAGTTCTGGCAGGAGTGGGAGCCGTTGACACGGTTGTAGGAGCACATGAAGCTGGCGACGCGAGCGCGGGCGGCGTTGGCGAAGGGCCACATGTAGATCTCGTGAAGGGTGCGGTCATCGAGGTTGGAGGAGACTGAGTCCTGGATATAGGTTGTGGCGTTGGCATCCGGAGCGTAGGTAGGGTTACGCTGCGTCTCTTGCTCGTTGGCAATAAAGTGCTTTGCATTGGCTTGCACACCGGCGTCCTGGATACCGAGAATGGTCTCCTCCATGCAAACACCGGTCAGGTAAGGATCGGCTGCGAAGCCTTCCCAGGTACGTCCGTCATAGGGACTACGGCCGAGAGGACCACCGATGGGACCGAGGACGACGTGGGTGCCCTTGCCCTTGTGCTCTGTAGCCATGGCATAGCCTCGGTCGTAGAGGAGCTTGCGATCCCAACTGGCAGCGGCGGACACACCACTGACGAAGACGCTCGAGTAGTCACCCTGCTGGATGCACTGGGGACCGTTCTGCAGACAGAGACCAGTGAAGTTGAGGCGGGGGATGGGCAGAATGTTGCCCACACAAGGGCCCGGCTGACCTGTGGCCATCCAGGCCTTCTCCTCGACTGTGAGCTGCGATACCCAGTTCTTGGCCTGGGCCATGGCCTTTTCCCAGCCGCCCTTGCCCTTGGTTTCAGCTGCGACAAAGTAAGCATGATGGGTATGGTTGTCCACGCAGGCATGGTGTACTTACGAGAAGGGAATACCGGCGGGGAGCCGCCATAAGGGGTGAGGATAGAGGTGTTGAGGGGCTGAACGAAGCTGAATGGCTCGCCTGGGTGGTTTATAGGTTCCTGACAAGTACTGGCACCCACGGAGGGGGCCAGCAGCAGGCTGGACAGCAGCAAGGCGTGGTCGGCCGGGACCTTCATGGTGTTGTATGAGCCGGACTCGTGAAGTTGCTGGTTGAGTGCTCCTATCCCTCATCGTCTACCCCCGACACTTGCACCCTTATATACATCACAAACCCTGGCCGGTTACGGCGCATTCCCGGGTTCTGCTGGAGTGGAGAATGCGGAGGCCCGCAATGCCGGGTTGAATGAGGGCTAAAAAGCCGGGGTCGGCCTCGTGCCGAGCTGGGACTCCACAGCCGAGAAGCGATGCCAATCGCAAGGTTTCCACGGGCCGTTTCTGCCCAGTCGGAGGAAGATGACTTCGTTTGCCTTACTCCATCGGTCACCTTAGGCCTTTGCCGAAGTTTTGCCGGTGGAGGGAAAGGGAAAATAACGCTCAGACAGTAATGGTGCCATTCCTGGTGATGAGGATCCTCTCATTTTCTACCCTGTGGGAGCTAGCAGCCCCAGTTGTCGGAGGAACCCCGTGGGTAATGACGTAGAGGTAATGGATTCTGTCGGCCGGAATGAAGGTGGCCGACGAGTCGGGTCGCCTGGCATGACTCTCAAAGTCGCAATACATCTCTCGAGGTGACCGGGTTGAGTTGAATGCCAATGCGGTCCGACCCCGCTAGGGCTTGGCAGGAACCCCCACGATGTGCCCGGCAAATACCCGTCTCTCGTTCCGAAGAATCCGGGAGGGAGGGCAGAATGTTCCCGTGAGAATGGAAGCTACGTGAGAATGGCAAAGGAGGATGACTGTGTGTGGTAGATTTGTCCAAAGAGCCGCATTGTTAAGTGATGCTGTCAACCCCGGATTAATATGCCCAGATCACGTGGGAGATGCATGATGCACGAGAATATTAATAATAATATTGGGGAAAAGTTGGGGTGAAGAAGATGAGGGGAACGAAAACCCTTCCCCAAGTCCCAACAGACTATGCGTCATCCCACAGGCCCTACCTCACTACTGAGTATTACTGCATCACCACTAACCAGAGACTAAACTACTAGAAATACAAGGAAAAGAGTCGGAATGCAGTCCGGAGTTGGCCATGATGCCCGATCGGGAAGGCAGAAAAAGGAAAAGGCCCGAGGTTTCCCCGGCGGCCCCTCGGCCCTCCCTTCACAGAATATAAGCACGGAATATAAGCAATTGTAAGCAATCTTGTGGGGGGACATGCCGGTGGTCGGGAATGCTGGGACAACATACCAAGTAGGTATGCCGAATACTGCGCTTGGGCTTTTACTATGGGGCCGCCGGAGAGAAGGGGATTGGCGATTGGTTCTGCAACACTTTAATATGGGCTTGATAATCATTAACCTACAGGGTTTTCCAAGTCAAGATGCCGTTATTATTGGCTTCCTCATGCATCCCCCTCCCAGAAAAGGCGTGATCAATGGAGACGAATAGAGCATTCCGTGGGGGGCGGCATCAACAAATGGAGGGGAACAATAGCCGGACTGGCATTTATCCGCTGTTCCCTGGCCTCGTCAGGACAGAATGACCACTAAACCAGAACTCCAGACCGGCAAGTCAATAAAATTCTTTCCTCCCTCAGATCATGAACATACCGGATGGCAGAGTATGAGCCGAGTACAACTACAATGCGCCCTCTATTGACCTTAAAAGGCAATGGCAGTGGAACCATCTGTAAGCTGCCTTGGGTCGGAAAGCCAGGGCCACATCTTGGATTATCTAGCTTCCATCTCAATTCTTGTAACTGGCTTATTTTATTTGCTTATTAGGTAAGTTTGCAAAGGAAACCTTACCCATGATCAGAAGCGCAATGGTGCGTTAGTATATAGAGTTAAGGTTGCCATCATTGACACGAATGCCGCAAACGGCATGGTTTATCTACAACACGAATGTCGCCCAAGCACCATATAGTGGCACCTACCCGCCCCCTCTTCACTCCTCTCACTCCTTTTTCTTTTCTTTTTTTTTTTTTTTTACTTCTGTTTTTTTGTCTTGATTTATCGGGCATGGATACGGGGCTTCCGACCGTAGGAATGACCAAAACCGATGCGAACGATGAGCTATTTGAGGCCTCGATAGGAACGGATTACTGCGTCATGAAACTGAATACACAGAAGTGCCATTCCACTTATTTTCATATCACCATAGCTTATCCAGAGTTAACTTTTTTTCCCGTGCGGTCTTGTGATAGTTTGCTAGATCAAGGGATCTGGACCGACGCTCATGCGGGAGGCAACAACTAAGAAAGTAACTTCCTCACTGCATCCACTAAAGGCGCAGATTTATTCCAAGGACAGGGTCTCCATAGCTGAATATGTCGGAAGATAACAAAGAGAATGAAAGAACAGCCTGTCATTTCCGCGAAGTTCCAGTCATTGGCATTGTCACAACTTCCCGGTGACTCCCACCCATGGGTCTTCAAACTTTACTGCGGCCATCCTGATCATGGACGCGCTCAGCAAAGTTCATGAGGTATCAGTGACCTCATGCCCACACGCGAAGAGCCCGTCAGTGCCAATCGAAGCGACTATAGAGGAAGCTAGGAAATCTGGATCTAGTCTAGGACATGTTCTCGACGTCGAAAGCCCAAAGCAGGGAAATATAAGAGCAAAGAATCATCCAGGCAGTCGAAGTCCCTAAGTCTCCATCCATCTATATGGTCAACTATTAGTATTCCGTGAAGCAAAATGACTAAAGGCCTGGTAAGTAGGACGGACTTTGCTGTGCCAACGAATTCATGCTAACAAGACTGGCGCACTCCGAGACTTTTGATATCCGCTACGACAACGAGCTCGCTCATGAGTACTACGGGGATGGGGACAAGCTCACTAAGCGGTAAGATGAGATGTTAGGCGATATGATTTGCCTGCGCAGTGATAGCTAAACGTGACTCTATAGGCTCCAGGACGTCTATAAAGACAAACACCTGGAGTTCCCCCAGTGTTTCGACTCCACATTGACCACCCCACCCATTCACTTCATGTCGTGCGTCACATCAACCTTATTCTTGCTGGGGCATAGCTGATGATAGCAGGGTCGAGGCGCCTGACGATGTAGATGTGGATGAACTGAAAAATGTGCATGTTCCCCCAGGCTTGAGCGTCGAGATTCTCGACTTCGATTAGGGTGCCAAGGAATCAACTGGGAGGATATTTATGATGAAAGCATGGCAATTTATGTAGCAATACATGCAAATTAATCATACACAACCTGGAAAATAGAGAAATACAGCACATTCTTTTGTCGTTCATTTCATGTCTATCCTGTCAGACTCACTCGAGGTCTGACTTTTGCGCTTAGCGCCGGTGATCGGGCCGATCGCATGGCAACCAATTCTCCCCACCATTCTCTGACAGACACTTCGTCCCCTAATCCAATCTACTATTATCTTCCTGTATCAACCCCGTTCCCGGAAATGCCCACCGCCTCATCGCCGGCATCAGGGCACTCGCCCTCGGTGTCCAAGCGACGTAAAATCCGCAAGGGCACCTTCTCCTGTTGGGAGTGCAAGCATCGGAAGCGACGCTGCGTGTTCGAGCCCCTCAAGGACTCCACTTGTGTCTATTGCCAGTCTCGAGGTATCCCCTGCGTCAGCCAGGAACATGCCGATCCACGAAGCCACAGTAGCGATGGCCAGATATCGGAGCGGATTTGCCACGTCGAATCTCTGGTCAACCAATTGATTCGGCAGCGTGACAGCTGTCAGCCTCAGGTCCAGCCTGTGATCGGGGTTCGCGACCGAGCGAGTTCCCCTCGGCCGAGAGAAGCATCTATATCATTCCCCTTTCAGCAGCTGTGCAAGTCTCTGGCGGCGTTATTCCCTCATCCGAACACGACCGCACTCATCTTGACCAAGGGTCGCTTCTTCAGTCTGCCTTTCGAGACTTGTCGATCCCCACTCCGAGACCAATCGGCTGTCTGCTCTGGCCTAGCACAGTCTGGAGATGTCTTCAGGCTACCATATTCTACTTCCCATCCAATCCAATTTGCTCAGAAACTCATACAACTTGCACTCGGTTTACAGCAGCTGGACCTCGCCTCATGTCTACACCCACAACTGCAGCTAGAGCAAAAGTGGTCCACAGGCGACTCTGCCCGGCGCTACGTCGATCTGGCAGTTAGTCATGTAACATCACAGGACGCGCTCGTAGATTCTCTCGATGGTCTTGACACTCTCTTACTGCAGGCCCGCTATCACCTTAACTCTGGGGAGCTGCGCTCGGCCTGGCTTATTTTCCGTCGTGCTTTGAGCATCGCTCAACTGATCGGACTTCCAAGCCGGAATGAACAAGCCGGCAGCCGCGCGGAATCCCTTTGGGTTCAGCTTGTATATAATGATCGGTTCTTGTCACTAATGCTTGGGCTTCCATGCGCGGTGAAGGATCTCGAGCTCCTGAATTGGCAGGCTTTAGATACCTACCCACCTCTTAGAAAATTATACCGCATCCATTCTGTCATCGCAGGTCGGATAATCGTCCGAAATGTGCGTCTGCAGCATTACAATTTGTTGTCCCAAAGACAGTTGGATACCACGTATGATCATTACGGGGTGACTCGCGGCATAAATGATGAACTAAGGAAGAGTGCCCGATCAGTGCCTATTGATTGCTGGAAGGTCCCTACCTTGAACAATACTTTGTTGGATACGGATAAGATGGACAGGATCTCCATGCTTGTTACCCAGATGCACCAATATTATCTCGTGATCCTCCTTCATCAACCGTACTTGTTGCTGCAGCTGAGTAACCATACATATTTCAGTCCATCAGCAATCTCACCTATACTTCCCGACTACTCATACAGCAGACATGTGGTCGTCCCTGCAAGCCGTGAAGTACTGAGTCGCTGTCTCGAGTTCCGGAATATACGGCCTATTCTCTCTTACCGAGGGCTTGAACATAAAGCCTTCGTCGCAGCAGTGACCCTGCTCTTGTCTCATATATTGGGACACCGGTCGGGCTCCGAGAACGTCCTAGAACATCAACGGCCTCAAGACCTGGCCATGATTCAACAGGCAATTGACACCTTGGACGAACTCTGCACGTCAAATGACCCAAATAGAGACTCTGCGATCCAAACAAGAAATTTGTTGAGCAAACTCCTGAGTATTGAGGCTGAGGCAGCCGACGGTATCATTTACATTTCATGCATTGAAAAGGACAGTGTTGGTTCAGATGATGCCCTGTGCGGTACTTCTCACCAAGGCCTGAAGTTTTCCATTCCGTACTTTGGAGTTATCTGCGTTATTCCTGGGCCAGTTCCAAATCTGCAAAATGATGGCCTACTCGCAGGGTCCGCACAGGCAACAGGACCACAAGGCCTTCTCCCTTCGACACTTACACAACTGGAGTTTGATTGTGGCTTGAATTCTCAGCTCGCTCTATCGTCTAATCTTCAAGCCGAGATGCAGTTGCTTTATGACTGGTCACTTGAACCGAACGTCCTCAACGAAGGCTAATCAAATAAACACGTTTGACATCCGTCATGGAAAAAGAGTTGGAAAGGGACGACTATATATACGCGGGCTTCTTTTTGGACAATCCTTACACTATCCAGGGACAAGACATATCCCAATATGCCACTCACAGTTGTGGGGTATCGGCAAAGGCAAAACCAGTCAAGGCCTGAAAGCGCCCACCCGCGACATTTTGGGCGATCTGCCGAATTGACTGTTCTTCTTCCTCCGACAATTGGAAAGACAAACTGGCCAAGTTCTCCTCCAGTCGATGAATCTTGCTTGTTCCTGGAATCGCAAAGACATCGTCCCCCTGAGCGAACAACCACCCCAGCGCCAGCTGTGCCGTGGTCATACCCTTCGCCTTAGCGATCTCAGTCAGCTGATCCACCACAGCCACATTCTTCTCGATATTCCCTTTTCTAAGCCAGGGAAGCACGCCTCTGACATCCCCGGGCTTACTGACGTCCTCCAGCGACCGAATCGCTCCGCTGAGGATCCCATTGCCGAGCGGACTATACGCAACGATAGCGACGCCCAGCTCGCGAGCAGTCTGCAGCAATTGCACCTGAGGGGACTCGATATCCCTACAGAAGACACTGTATTCTACCTGCACACACGATATGGGGTGCACTGCATGGGCCCGACGGAGCGAATCCGCACTGCACTCGCTCAGCCCCAGGTATTTGATCTTGCCCTCCTGCTTGAGCGCGACCATGGCTTCGACGGTCTTCTCAATAGGGGTGACCTTGTCCAAGCGATGGACGTAGTACAGGTCCACATATGGCAGTCCGAGGCGCTTCAATGACTTCTCAATCGCGGTCCGACAGTATTCCGGACTGGAATCCATCCAGTTCTTCATGCCATCTTTGGCTTCGGGATTAGTGCAAATGCCGAATTTGGTGGCTAGGAAGATATCCTTCCGCTTGTCGGGGTTCTGGGCGAACCATTTGCCCAGAACGCTTTCGGAATCATCGTATTTGCCCGCTGCGGTTGTCAGAATCTGTCCATCTTAAGGGATCCACGACTACATACCGGTATCCCAGAAGGTCTCACCCCTTTTGTATGCCTCGTCCAAGAAATTCAGATGTTCAGTTTCTGGAAGAGGCTGACCATAAGTGCCACTGGCACCCATGAGTCCGAGGCCGATTCGCGGAATGAGTGGGGCATTGTTGCCGAGAGAGCGAGCAGGAAGTTTGCTGAAAGCGGTCATTTTGCAGTAATGATAATTGCTAAAAGATTTTGTCTCTATCGAAAATGACACCCCCAGCAACATGTCATTTCGGCTCTTTTATGCCTTTGCGATGCCGGACTTTGCGGCGGAATTGACTGCCTCGAGCAAGGCCAGACTGCAGCCTTGGTGCCTGAGGCCTTCACACGCAATGATTCCGCCGCTTAATTCCGCCGCTAACTCCGCCGTCGCCGATCGCCATCGCCGATCGCCATCAACGCGATGCCTTGCTTTGTTGGCTAGGCTGTCCGCCAGATGTCCATTCCTGGGTACTGCCTTCTCATAGCTACGAGCTTGATGAAGTTGTAAACAACACTCTAGTGAGCGGACGGCGTCATGGCTCTTGTTTTACATCGTTATTTCCGAGCAGCTTTCATGTTAAGCCTGTTCTCCGTGAGACAGGCATCTACGGAGGACCGACACGAGATGAGGAGATGGAATAGCAGTTGTATAACACATTCCTGGTCCAGACGCCTCTCTTTAGGTTGTACCTAAGATACACTGCGCCTAAGAACAACCGGGGGCTCCGGATACGGATGTGGTGAGGTCATCCCGAACACAAAGTTTCGGTGCAACCACAGTCCCTCATATAAGTCGACGGCCACGTCGCCCTCATTTTCGGGCAGGATAGGCCCTGCCAATAATAGCAAAATCTAATTCAACCTCGTGTTTGGCATTGTTATTCCCTGAAACGCCGTCAGAATGGTCCACCTGTCGACCGTCCGTAAAGAGTCCCACGCCCATCAGCGTCAGCGCGAAGAACGCGATGCGCAGGCAGCCGCAGTGTCACCTTACGTGTACGGGACGCGCTATGCAGTCCAAGAGCTGCCGGAGCATAGCATGTCGGAGAATGAGATGCCAGCCCCGGTGGCATATCGCATGATCAAGGATGAGTTGAGCTTGGATGGGAATCCCCTGCTCAAGTAATACCTCGCTTCTCTTTCTGCTCTTTGAGCCGTCAATAGTAACATGTACTAGTTTAGCAAGCTTTGTCACTACCTATATGGTAAGACTGTTTTCGAAAAAATTAACCCAACACTCCCGCTAACACCATCACAGGAAGATGAAGTGCAACAGCTCATGTCCGACGCCATGAGCAAGAACTTCATCGACTACGAACAGTATCCACAGACTGCGCATATGCAGAACCGCTGTGTCAATATGATCGCCGGTCTGTTCCATGCACCTAGTATCAATGACCCAAGCAACGAGCAAGACGCCATCGGCACTTCGACGGTCGGATCCTCAGAAGCGATCATGCTGGCCATGCTGGCCATGAAGAAACGCTGGCAGAACAAGCGGAAAGAAGCTGGGAAGGACTGGTCGCGTCCGAACATCATCATGAATAGTGCGGTACAGGTATGCTGGGAGAAAGCAGCGCGGTATTTCGAGGTCGAGGAGAGATATGTCTATTGCACGGAGACCCGATATGTCATTGACCCCAAGGAGGCGGTGGATCTGGTAGATGAAAACACGGTGGGAATCTGTGCAATCCTAGGGACAACGTACACAGGGCAGTATGAGGATGTCAAGGCGATCAACGACCTGCTGATAGCGAAGAATATCGACTGCCCAATACATGTGGATGCGGCTAGTGGCGGGTTTGTGGTGCCCTTTGTGAAACCAGAGCTGGAGTGGGACTTCCGCCTGGAAAAAGTCATCTCCATAAATGTCTCAGGACATAAATACGGACTGGTGAGATACATCATAAACCAGTACACCTCGCCGAATGCGGACACAGACTGATCGTGACAGGTCTATCCCGGCGTTGGTTGGGTTTTCTGGCGCGCCCCCGAATACCTTCCCAAAGAGCTCATTTTCAACATCAATTATCTGGGCGCCGAGCAGGCCAGCTTCACGTTGAACTTTTCCAAAGGCGCCCCCCACGTCATCGGGCAATACTACCAACTGATCCGGCTAGGCAAGCATGGCTTCCGATCGATCATGACAAACCTCACGCAGACTGCCGACCATCTAGCAGCGGAGTTGGAGAAACTCGGCTTTATTATCATGAGCGAGGGTGGAGGTCGGGGTCTTCCTCTAGTTGCATTCCGATTACCCGAACAAGAGGGTCGGCTGTACGACGAATTCGCTCTGGCCCATGTGCTGCGTCGCCGGGGATGGGTGATTCCGGCGTATACCATGGCCCCGAAGTGTAATCAACTGAGGATGATGCGGATCGTGCTGCGCGAGGACTTCAGCTTGCACCGGTGTAACCTGCTCGTGGAGGACATCCGACTGGGCCTGAAGACGCTAGAGGATATGGACGAAACCATGGTCAAGCGGTACAGCACGTACGTGATTTATCTTATTCTGTCTCTGGAGGCGACCGGGCATAAACTGACACCCAGCAGATACATCCAGACACATGCTACGCGCGGTCCACAAGGTCATCCGGTGTATGGAAACGAGCAGCATTCGCTTCAGGGGAAGTCGGGGAAAACACATGCGGTCTGTTGAACCAGTCATTCGTGCGCGGTGTACTTTACCACTTTATTGTCAGTCTGCCTGTGATACGTCAGCTCCTCTCCAAAACCTTCATCAGCCATTATCCTTGTTCTGCCCAGTATTAGTAGCTACTTTTGTGAAATCTGTCAGTGCCAAGTCATCCTCAACAGGCGGTCCCCTTACTCTGGAAAGCTGACAGCGGTAAGCGGGGATGAATCAAGGAAAAGTAGCTGGTGGGTTTGGCTGGCAAAGTCGGCAGCAATCGCCAGCATGTCCAACGAGCTCGTGCCCGGGTGCGTCAATGCAGCTGTCTATTCCGGCTGCATCGAACGAACCCCTCCTCCCTTACGTAGAGTCTATTTGGCTGCATGCTGCGGGCGACCATTTGCCAGTATTGATAGGCCGCGTAGTGGGCTCCACGCCCTCGCAGTACCGGACGCCCTTCGGTGCATGAACCCACCAGTCGAGCTCCACCGATAAAAGTAAACTCCGGTGAACGGCTGCAATGTAATAACAGCTTGTACAGGAGGATAGTGCACAAAAACGGTGGGCTTTGATGGATAGTAATCCAAAAGGAACCGAAGAAAAATCTTCAAATTTGGCCCTCGATGAGGTCAATCCTGACACACTTCGCATTCCCGGTGGCGCGGCGCCGAGCGATCTCCGGATCGTCTAACAACGTTGTTGAATCTTACAACGTTCAAGACAGTTCCCCGATATCGGTCACTCACTGAAGATAATCGGGGACCACTGGCTATAATCAGGGCTAACCGAATCCGAAAGTCTGATTGATAGACGACCTGTCATGTTCATAGAGAGGCAGAGTTCGCATTCACCGCGTCGCGCGCGGCCCCTTTAGGGTTTTGAGTTCCGCAAAGTCGCTCAGACACACAGCAAGCAGCTGATGAATCACATCCGAGACAATCAATAGTCGGATTGACAATGCAGTAGTCAGAGTCTGACTATCAATAATCAACAGCCACTGCGGTCCGTGGCCCTGTCAATCCGGGGTGTTTTTTTTTCCACTACCCCTTCCTTCCAGTCTACTTACCAAGCGCTACACGCTGGCCGACAACAAGCTTCATCCTCGCCCAACTATCGTATGCCTCGTCCTTCCACAAAAACAAACCTCGGTTACTCATACTCGATTTTTCCTCACTTACGAGAAAACATTGAACTCTGTTTTGTTGCGCATCTCATCTAAGCATTGAAGCCTAATCCTCCGAGCCTCTGTGACTTTGACCGCTACGAGATGAGCCTACGCAATGGAGTCCACTCGGGACGATAATCCCCTCCTTCTTCTTTCTTCTTCTCCTCTCATCAACTACTTCCTCTTCCCTGTCTGCTTTGACAACTGTGTTCACGCACTGCATGCTGCGCGTTCACTAGGCTACTGCTTTTCTCAGTTACAGTTCACATAGCTCACTTTTTATCTCCTGACTATCACAATGCATTGAAGTAAAATTTCCGGGGCAACCCACTTACTTACTATGTCAATTCTACCCGACTACTTATGTATCGCTCGTTTCCCCCTTCCTCGACCATGACTTAGGTCGCAGGACGTATATAGAAAAGAAAAGGACTTTGTACCCTCGTCCCAGCCAGCCAGCCAGATAGCCATCCAGGCAACATGGCCAACATCATCTGGCTCGCCCTCGTCCTCGTGGCGCTGAGCATCCACGTGCAAGCCAAAGACGTCTTTGCGCACTTCATCGTCCGTTTCCCCCCTCACCCACACCCTACCAAACATCACCCACTAACCCTACGCCCAGCTCGCCAACGCCGAAAACTTCACCCAGACCCACTGGACGCGCGACATAAGCGCTGCCAAAGCAGCCCAAATCGACGCCTTTGCCCTGAACACCGGCTATGGCGCCGCCAACACCGACCAACTGCTCACAGACGCCTTCACCGTCGCGGCAGCACACGACTTCAAACTCTTCCTGTCCCTCGACTACTCCGGCGACGGGCACTGGCCACCAGACCAAGTCCTGAAAGTCCTGCAAGGCTACGCCAACCACACAGCCTACTACCGAGTCGACAACAAGCACCCACTGGTCTCCACCTTCGAGGGCTACGAAGCCCTGGCCGACTGGTCCACCATCAAAGAGAAACTGCCTAATATCTATTTCATGCCCGAATGGTCTGTACGAACCCCCCAGGAACTAGCCAGCGAAGACGCTGTGGACGGGTTACTCTCCTGGAGCGCCTGGCCGTACGGGACCACGCCGATGAACACGTCCACAGACGAGCAGTACATCTCCGCCCTGAAAGCCAAGGACAAACCGTACATCATGCCCGTCAGTCCATGGTTCTACACCGACATGGTACGGTACCACAAGAACTGGGTATGGCAGGGCGATGGGCTGTGGCATACGCGGTGGAAGCAGGTGCTCGACCTGCAACCGCAGTTCGTGGAGATTCTTACGTGGAACGACTTCGGCGAATCGCATTACATCGGGCCCTTGCATGAGAACGAGCTAGGAATATTTTCGTTCGGGCAGGCGCCGTTCAACTACGCGTCGGGGATGGTGCATGACGCGTGGAGGGAGTTTCTTCCGTATGTGGTGGGTGAATACAAGAATGGAAGTGGGAAGGGGGTGATTGATAAGGAAGGGGTGGTGGTTTGGTATAGGGTTACGCCGGCGTGGGCATGTAAGGCGGGCTTGACTACGGGGAATTCGGTCACGCAAGGCCAGCAAACGATGCCACCGGGGCAGGTGCTGAAGGATGAAGTATTCTTCCAGGCGTTGTTGGAGGATACTGCAGATGTGGAGGTGAGTATTGGTGGTGGGGAAAATAAGTCCGTGGGTTGGACGGATACGCCTAGTGGTGGGAGTAGTGGTGGTGGGAGGGGGTTGTATTTTGGGAGTGTGCCGATGGATAATCGCACGGGTGAGGTGGTGGTTACGTTGAGTAGGAATGGGAAGTTCGTGGCGCAGATGATTGGAGAGAAGATTACGACGCAGTGTCCGGATAAGTTGACGAACTGGAATGCGTGGGTGGGCACGGCCATGTCGAATGTGTCGAATGCTAGTACGTCGCGCGCCTCGTTGTCGGAGGAGAATGGTGCGGCCAGTGTGAGGGTTGGAGGAGGACGTGGGATGGACATGTGGATGGGGGCACTGTGGATGGTCGTGGTGGTAGGTGTAAGTGGAGTTTTGCTTTAGATCTTTTTTCCGTTTTAGAGCCTCGATCGATCTCATATCTCGATATACTGGTAGTAATATCTAATATCTTGGACTTTTTCTTAATCTTGGTGGAGCGAGTGGTTCTGCACGGGGACTTTCCGAGGGCCCTATGTGAGGGTTCTTGTAGCTGTGATCTGCACAGATTAGGGCTGACCGGAGTATACCGACCAAATGGGCTTGCGGCTCTCAGATCAACGAGGAGGTCCTGATTCAACGCAGAGAGCGATTACCGCTTGTGGAAGGTGATAGAGTTTATCTTGACTCGTCTTCAAAGGCGTTTCGGCGTCGCCGAAGGACGTGCACGCGCTGATGGGAACAAAGACGCTTGGTTCTCAATGCTGATGGGTGGATTTTGGGGATTCTGCCGTCGGGGGGGAATTAGATAATCTATAACCCCCCGGTACCTGCTGGGCCATGTGGGAATGTGAAGGTGATCGTCGCTGGTCATGACTATACTATACTCAATAGAGTCTGGTGTTGATATCAGTTGGAGATATGAGCCTCATATTGGAGATAATGGTGATCCCAGTTCTTAGACTCCGCTGAAGATTACGCTGATCTGGGGTATTCACTTATCCACCCGATCGAGATCGAAGAGAGGCCTGGGCTGCTGCTAGATCAACTTCACATTCCTCAACGTTCTGCGGCATGCCGTTCGTCTATGACAAGCACATAAGGCTTGGATACGAGCATATTTGTCATTCAATACCTGCATAAAATTTCCCTGACAGATCTAGTAGGATATACCATATGACAGTTGAGGCAACAACATCTAGGCTTTACATTGACCTGCCCTATTGGGACAAAACACCCGGGGTAGCAGGTTAGTCCAATAGTACATGAATAATAGGCTTTACTCGGTCTTACATTACCCAATGATGAAGGAGACTGCAGCATTTTCCAACCCAGTCTCGAGAGGCAGTGCCCGAGTTCAACCCATTAGCGGCCGGAATTCCAAGTCAATGACGCAAAGACCAAACTTTGCTCGCCACCGGCCGGCGACACCGTTGGCCTAAGCTCTCTCAAGTCTGGGGTTCGGCCGGTGCCCGCCAAGAGTCGGCGCTGGCTAGACGCACCTGATTGCACTGATTGCACTTTTGACAGCTCTCGAGACCTTACTTTCTTCACGGCCGATGGATGAGTGGGTGTCGGACTCGGCCGCCAGTGGCAATGGCCTAGACTCCACCAGCCCTGAGCAGAGTATGCAAGTGCGAGCTATCTTCAAAATTCACGAGTTGCTGGTCCAGGGGAAGAATTATAAAGATTGCCCTGATCCTGCCCCTGACCTTGAAGTCAGATTATAACCAGAAAAATCAAATTCGCATACTACATCCATATTCTCGATGCAATAACACGACGACTACAAATTACACCGACTACCTCCTAGTGCCATTATCACCAGCACTCCTCTACATTAATCACCTTTTTGACATTTACTCTTCACAACGTCAACCACAATGGCCGGTATTGAACTTCCTCCTCACCTGATGCGTCAGGCCACCCGCACCAACAGCCGCATTCCCCCCATGGCTCGTCGCTCCGTCTCGCCCTTTCCCTGTCGCATGGCTGCTCTCTCCCGCGACAAGCTTCACAAGGAAGCCTCTACAAAAAGCCCTGATCTGCGCCGATGCCTTGCTCACCACACTCTCCTCAACCGCTCCATTGAAGCCGCCCAGCAAGACGTGCGTCGGCGCATGGCATCTTTCCACCTCGATGAAGAAGACGATGATGACTTTACCACCTCCTATCACTCTACACCCAATGAGGCAACGGCTGTTCCTCTCATCCGTGTTCAGATCACCAATGCTGTGCGGGCTATGGTCAAGCGTCGTGCCGCCGATAGCCAACAGAACGAGCACCTGAGTGGGCTGACGCGGGTGTCATCAAATGCAGACAAGGCAGGCTCTGCCAGCAGCAGCAGCGGCAGCGGCGGCGGCATGAAGAGTCTGAAGAGAGTTCCTCGCGTGGTGTTTGGCCGGCGCCGCTGGCCGTTGTACGGAGCGGGACCACTGCAGAGCGGGCTGGTTAGCTGACACGGCGAAGCTTGCAGCATTCCTTGTGTAGCTCGTGACGGGCTGCGGCTGGACCTCGCCAATGGCATCCTTGCTCTGTCATCTTCTTTCATCGACATACTTTCTTACTGTATTACTTTATTTTCTATCATCCCTGGACAGACTGGATGCCTTGTGTCACGTGCAACAGATATGGGTTTTGTATATAATAAGTGTCTATTACACTACACTTCACTGTACTACTTAGAATACGTCATACATTGTACATTTATCTATTCTATGACTCCTCCATTGTAGATCTCACTTATTTACACACAATACCAGCACTACCAGCACTACCAGAGTGTAGACTATCATTGACCCACGCAGCTCGATCTCAATCGCCAATTGCTGCACGGGCATCGCTAGTCGCCGATCAGTCTCACCCATCCGACCCGCTCCGCCCAATCAATCCCCTCACCCTATCCCAATCGGGCAATCCAGCTCTGCAGTTCAATCTCAGCCGCATTCCAAACCCACAATCCCCCCAGCTTATAATAATGTCTCCCAGCCCCCACGCCTGCGTTCTTTTATCTTCCCGTCTTTTCCTCTCCAGAAGAAAATCAGAAAACCAGAAAAAAAAATGCCACAATGGATCCCCCCGGCCCAATTCCTCGCTATCCAACTCCTAACCGGCACCACTGTCGCCTTCACTCCCGCTAACTCTCCCCTCCGATCAATCGCCTCCCTCGTCGTACTCATCCTCGCCTACTGCATGCAAATTAGCGCAAATGCCCACCTCCACGGCACCCGCTTCGGCGCTCCGCTCGTCGCAATGTGCTGGATGAATGTTCTCAACGGGATAGATTTACTGGTTCTCACGCGCGCGGACTACGATAAACAACTAGCATACAACACCAAACAGAAAACCTCCGAAGACAAATCACCACATGAACCACAAACGAAATCGCTCATAGATAAATATCTCTGGTCCCTGAACCTCTCATTCAACTACCGCCGCATCAACACCCCCTGGCAAATCCACGCCCTCACCACATTCAACAAAACCCCCACTCGGACACAATTCCTCCTCACCTCCCTCCTCAAACTCACCATCTCCATCGCAATCATCCAACTATTCACCCTCGAGACCACCGATCCGCATCTCGGCCGCGCAGTGGATAAATTACCGGTTCGGCCGGACGAAATCCTCCTCCCGCCCTGGTATCACGTTGGCTGGGGGAAAGATGATCTTTTCCTCCGGTTCCTCTTCACTCTCTCCTTTGGGATCGTGGCGCGCGCATTCATCGTCACGGGGTATACCGCTGCCGCGGTGGTGGCTGTAGCATTGGGCCAGGAGCCGAGTATGTGGCCGCCTGTTGGGGGTGGATTGCTGGATGCGTGGTCGATTAGGAGGTTCTGGGGGTATGCATACATCTTCCTCCCATTCATAATTGCAGTTCTTGTACTAATGAAGTATGTGATACTACAGGAAAACATGGCACCAAACCCTCCGCCAACTCCTTTGCTCGAACGCGGATTTCGTCTCGGGCTCTATCCTGCGCCTTCCGGTCCGATTCCAGTGGTGCTTTCGAGTTATTTTCGCGTTCCTTGTTTCGGGATTAGTGCATACGGGTATGGATGTCGGGTTCGGGGTGCGGATTGATGAGAGTGGGGCGTTGTGGTTCTTCGCGTTGCAGATTCTGGGTGTAGCCGGGGAGATGCTTGCTGAGAGGTTGTTGGCTCCGGTGAGTGTGTTCTTGTCGAGGGGGGTTAGGAGGGGAGTCGGGTTTGTTTGGGTTGCGGTCTTTATGCTCTGGACTTTGCCGGTGTGGATTTATCCGATTTTGGTCCAGTTGTATGCGGATGGGGTGCGCATGATGAGTCCGTTTTTGGGGCTGGGAGGTTGGGATGTTTGATTTTGGTTTTGGGTTGCATAGCGTTGGGTTTGGTATCATTAGCATGCTAGATTATACTAGATTATAGATGTATAGTAGGTATAGAGCTGAATATGGCTATAATGCGGCATCCCAATCTACCCACGCGAATGTGTTTAACAAGTCGAGATGGGGATCTGCGCCTACAAAGTCGGGCAGCGCGTCCAGGGCTCTCGTCGGACTGTGCAGCGATGCCGGCATGCTGAGAATTCGGTCCAATGAGCGTTGCAATATTCCCTTGATTTGCGCCTTGGCTGCGATGTCGGATTCCGAGGGGCGGAGCCAGTCGAGGAAGGCGACCAGTACACTGAGGTCCTGGATGATGTCCGATCGGGGAAGTTCTAAGGTGTACGTTTCGGGAGAGCTCGATTGGCGGAGCAGCTCAAGGCAGAGAATACCGCTGCCTGGGACGGCGTAGGACATAGCCTGAGCATGTCGCGTCAGTATTGATGAGGTGTATCTATTTAAAGGGGGCTGTGAGTCATACCAGCCAGGAAAAATCAACGTGATTCTCGAACCGGTCCTTGTGCTTCCAGTATATCAAGGTTAATCCTACCATTTCATGGCTAACCTGGATTAGCGCCTGCTCGTCAACCACCCTGTGTCGGGTCAGTAGTCGCTCTAAGATGAACAGGTTGAGCAGAAAATCCAAGCGCACAAGGACACGCAAAGCGAGCAGCTGGCCGGGCATGTCGCGGTCGTGGACGTGTTCTGCTTTAAACTTGATGACTTCGGGGAATTGTGCGTAGATGTCTGTAGCTTGTGCTTTGAGGTGGCTGTTTGCTTGTCAGCAGTTGCAAGTGCGAGGGATACAGATTGGGCTGAAGTCATACAGGCATGTTTGAACTGCAGCATCTGTGATGCTATCCTGCGAAGTCTCTAAAACTTCTAGCATCTCTTCGCGGTTCCTTGCTAGCATTGCTCGCGCCCGCAAGATGGTGGCAGGATACGGCTGTCGGTCTTCGCTGCTGTCCCAACCATTTGAGTTGAGCTTTGCCACGGCATCGCCAATTCTGCCGGAGAATATATCCTCGTCGTCAATGTCCAGCGGCAGCTTGGTCGTCGAGTACTTTCTGTTCAGGAGCGGTGGTCTGCCGGTAAATGTGGAGATGACCTTGTCGAAATTGTAAATCGATGCGTAGACTCGTCGCTTGAGTTCGTGCTGGAATGAAACCTCGTTCCAATTAGATGATAATTCCCGGTGAAGCCCGATTGATGTCGTGACTGCAATTACATCGCCATGTTGGCGCCAGCAAGAAAGGCCTGTTGATCAGTGCTATGTGCTATGCTTGGATATCTCCGGGTTAGGACTTACTCTTATCACCACTGGCAATGCTCTCGAGGATGTTATGTTTGAACGCCAAATTGACAAAAAGAATATTAATTGCACCCAGCTGACTACACAGCTCAATGCACATGGACGCACACCGTTTCAGATGCACCATAAGGTCTTTGGGTCTCTTGAACGCATGTTGCTGACAGTACTGGGTGATGATATCGTGCTGTACCGGCAACTGTGAGGCTGCAGACGACCAAAAAGTGAACAAGGATCCTAGAAGCTCCCAACGAGTTCTCTTTCCCGAGAAAGACTCGATCCAGCGGTGTGGATCTTGTACAGCCGGTAAAGGCGTTAGACTGCACTCTGAAAACCGCTTCGCAACAAACTGTAGGTGCTCGCTGTTCCGCAGCCGGAGCACGTCTCGATACTCATCCCACATCTTATCAGACGCGACTCGATAAGCTGGTCGGAAACAGGCATCCATCAAAGCCATCGGATGAACGAAAAGTAAGTTACATGTTCGTTCATCCGGCAGGTTTTGTAGGATCTGTATCCCCAGTTGGAGCATTCTCGGCGTGATGGTAGGGTTCCCCGGCTGGGTGGGTGATTGCGCCCCGACACCATCGATACCCCCTCCAGTGGGCGTTTTCAGGGTCTGATCCACTTCGAATCGATCCCGATGTTCTACAAATACAGATGAAAAACTCGTGGGCCCCAGGTACTCGGCTGAGCTTTCGAGGATGGGCGTGGTTGACTGGGCTCCCGGGCAGGTTTTGGTACTTGGGACACCCTCGCTCTCATTGCTCAAGACAGTCGGCGAGTCAGCCTCAGGCAGGCTTCTCGCTCTGCCTTTGGTGAGTGGATTGGCAAGATAGACGCATTTCAAGGATAGTCTCCGACACCGCTGGCAGGCGGGGGTTTCGTGGTCGCAGGCCAGTTTGCGTCGGCGGCATGCCTCACAAGCTGGCTCTCGGCCATTCTTCCGCCTGAGAGCGGGCATAGAATAGATCGGAGTAACTGTGAGCCCCGAATGGGAACAGCTATATGGTTATTTTGGAACGGTGTTGGCAAACATAGATGGTAGATGGCTGGTGGGTATGCTTGAGACGGAATCGGCTTCGGCTTCGGTGTAGATCGGACTCAAGAAAAAGTGGGGCTGTTCAAAGGAAAAACAGCAAAAAAGAATGACCAGACTGGGGCTCGATCCCAGGACCTTATCGGTGTTAACGATACGTGATAACCAACTACACCATCCGGCCATTGCTTGGGGATGTTTTGATTCATTGGCTCTATGTCCGGCCAGCATTTACTTCCATGACGGTCGCTGATAGAGTTTCTGATCCAGCTCGAGTTTTGTATACAGTTATGGTTCGTCATTCACCACTCTCGAAATTATAATCACATCTCCGACGTAGTATAGAGAAGCAATCTCTGTTATGAAAAAGGACTGCTAGGACATGGTAATTATGGATTGGTCTCGGTGTTACTAATTGTTCGACGTGACAGATATATATTTTGGCATCCTTCATGGTAAGTATAAAAATGTCAACACCCCCTACTAGTACTAGTACTTTGGCGCACTAGTATTGGACTTTCAAAGTATCTTCTGCATCGCGTAGTGCTCTTAGGTATCAACATAGTATATTCGATGATTTGTCTAACTATGACGATTTGCTATATCCGCTCAGTGGATTGGCCGTATATCATCAAGACAATAGCGTAAGGCATGTCATCATCAGCTGCAGCCAGAATGGCTAACTTTCCTCATGTTTTAACTCAACGGTAATAACCAGAGATAGTATAAACGTCGTCAAAATAATCTACTGTTGTTAGTAACACCATCCCACTCAAACGCAGCGAGTCAAACTCACCAACCCAATCAACACCCCGATACAGTTCAACTCCCACCCCCCCGCATACACAGTCCCCAAAGCCACCACATTCTGCTGCTTCCAGAAGCGATACGCACCCATGGCAGCTATCAAAATCGCCACGCCATAGCAGCTAACCGCCAGGGGAATCCCCGCTTCATAGAACCCCAGTGCTGTATCCGGCGAAGCTAAATGCTGGAGTCGAAATAATTGGGCGATCAATACACCTTGCATGGCGACCATGACCGAAGTACGAATGTAAGCTAAGAAAGTTCGCTCTAAAGCTAAATGGATAGTGTGAGATGTCAGCAACAGCCTTGCATTCCTTCTGCGTTATTGTTGGTGAATGGATGAGCTCGTGATTATCTGGCGCCATAGCCACGTGCGATTGCGCCATTTTAGTGGCATCAATAGTATTGAATGTATGCGTCGGATGGAGTAATATGCGAAGTATATATCAGAAAGCGAGGTGCCCACTCACCGAAATGGTCCCGATTACTCTTCTGCGGCACTGTCAACACCACATTTCGTGTCCAAAAGCGACGAATATGTCCCGCCAGCCCCTTGCTTGTGTGCTCCCGGTTGGAATGAGTGGTGCGGGAAACGGTCCGATGTGTGCGGATACGATATTCGCCCGAGGAGATCGATTCGGTTGAGAAGCCGGCCTCGTCGTCATCTTGAGTGGCTATATTGCGGAGTTCGAGGGCATCCAGGTCGTTATCTGTGCTTCTGGCGTCGTCATCATCGCGATGAGGTCGTTGAGCTGTGTGGCAGGCAGCTGGTGGGGTGAGAATCTCCTCGCGACCGGTCGCTGCAGCGATCGCCTTGTCCGGTGCAGAGTGATTGTCCTGGCGATCAACCATGATGTATACTAAGCTTCCTAGCTTTCGCACAGGAAGCTGTGCGACATGCTGCTGTTGCTGTTTCTGGGGGGAAAAGGATGGGAAAGGGAAAGGGTCGATGCGGTGAAGAGGCGTCACAGCTGGCTGGCAGGTTCCTTGGTTTGTTGGTCGGCGACTCCCCTGCTTCCCCGGCCGGCGCTTATCTGATTGGGTTCGGATACTCGGCAGTGGCAGAGCTTGTTGCTCTTCCAAGTTTGCTGCTCTGAAGGAATCGCCGATTGAACAATCTCATTCGCGAATTGACCTGCCAGTGGATATGACGTAATGATTTTGGGGACATTCTGCCTAGATTATATGGATCGAGATATAATTTCACGACGAGGAGCAAGGACGACTAAACTCGGAATTTCAGACAATCCCCCGGATCATCACCTAAATCAACCCCTCATTCAACCCCGGACTCCAACTCCGCTAATGCTCCACCCAACCCAACAATGTGTATCGCTGTATACTATGCCGTGTTAATGGCCACCCACTCGTCCCGCTTGTCGCCGAAAAACACCGATTCAGGCTTTGACACACTGTCAAACAGCGCCGCCTTCAAATACGCCTTTCCTGGCACCTTGGGCGATAATGTGAATAGTGGGCTGTGTCCAAGCTGCATCAGCAAATCATTACAGGAACGAAGCACAATCAACAACTAACCTTCCACAACTAGAGCAGAAATGGCGCTACAAAGACCGAGTTAGCCCAGCAAACTCCCACTATCGTCCCCGAACTGCATATGATCCCACCTGAATTGTGTTCCCCGAAGAAGTATTGGGATCGCTGTAGATCTTCATTGCCTGGCTAGGGTCTTCGATGGTCATGTCATCTTGATTGATGAAGTAGTTGATTGAGAAGGCTGGTTGGTTTAGTCTTGGGCGGCTACTGCAGGGTAGGGACGGGGAAAGGAGACATACAGCCTCCTCCAGCTTTCTTGCAGTTGATGCTGCGCAACATTCGATTAGTCCAGATTCCCTACTGATGGATGATCTTGAGGTGGTACCAGTGGCAGGCTACACTCCTCTCCGGCTGCGCCGGGAGGGTGATGGAGATGCTGGTGCAGTTACAACGGCCGGTGTAGGGCATGAGGAAGGTGCTGTGAGTGCTAAAAGACGGAAAGTGATACTCTCTTGATCGGTGGCAGCTTGCCGGGATTTAAAGGCCAATGTCAGGGGCAGGAGAAGTGGAGCATTGCCCATCCACTTTAAATCCACGTTAGAGACCAGCAATTCGGAGTTGAAACGGTTTAAGGGAAGCCTCGATAAGAGGTCATTCTCCACTCGAGTGGATCTTTGCCCGACGATGGATTGATAATCATCGTTTTCCGCCAGTTCCGTGGATGCCATGTTGTGCCTGAGGCTGCAATGTATGGGGCATCATAGTATAGGGGGTCCCAGCTGTCGAACTTTTATCCCATCTTACGAAGGCTTAAGATCAATATAATGACGGAGAGATGGAACTGATATACAAGTTGGATGAAAAGAACTAAACAACACGTTATGGGGATAGCAGAGTGTGAGGGATAGCTTGTTTTCTTAGAATGGACGCGCATACTGAGCCAAATATCTTGTTATATTGGTAAATCTGAGCATTCCGCAGAAGGCCTGACAACCAACAACCCTTCGGGTAAACGCCTCTTTCATAAATGAAACGCAAGCAGAAACCTGCTTGACAAGCCCCAGCGTGCCCCGCTCCATAGTAGGCGCCATCCCATTCACAACATCAACGGTAAAACTGTTCAACTCCAGAATCCGGTTCATACGGACCGTCTTCATCATACACTCATCGCACTTGCTGCTCTCCGAGTACGTAGCAGCAGCACCCCGAGCGGCAAATCTCGCAGTCTGACTGCTGTCTAGGTCCGCCAAACACCCGCTCTCAACCTTGCGGATCACCCGCTTGCAAAACCCCATATAGAGCAAATCTGGCTAAAATGAATTCTACTCGTTATTCATATCTAAATTTAGAATATCTTCAACGGCGTGGAAGGGAACAAAACAAACTATTAGCGATATGACACATGATACGCAATGTTAGTATATTTGTTATTTTATGTTTATCAAGCGAATATAAATCCAATCAGGAAAATAGCTACACGCTTAACCTTAGAGGTCCGTGACACAGCAATATGGCAGTAGTCATTGAAAATCTATATGACAAAGCACCTAGTCTTGTCAGTGACGTATTTTCAAGAGAAACTTACAGTTTTACAGGAATCAACCAATGTGTTCCTGGATAAGAACTGATATTCATTGTAACAATAGGATGATAACAAGGAATTCTGGCATCCACTTCGGTCAGTCACTATATTTGGAACATACCAGGCAATAGATGGATTGCATCTGCTGTCATAACAAAGAACCGACAGTATGTTCCACTGACACTGTGTATGGAGTTTTAAGGCTTCGTAATGGCTGGAATAGACACGGCTGAGGTAGTATCTAGCAAAGTCTGATGATAATTTGAATCATTATCGTCCATTAACCAATTTGTATGCCGACGTAAGACCTAATGTTTTCATGTTTTACCATTAAACATAAGGAATCCAAGTACTTGACACCACGCCTGTGTCATATCAGCAACAATGAAAATACATCAGGTAGACACACCTATATCATAGCAATTTCCTTCGTGAAAGAGAGACATTGACAGCAGACTGACAAGCGGGGCCCACATTCCGCTGGGTTACTTCAGAGAGCGACTGCCAACTTATGAACCAGTGGCATGGATTGGCCTAGAGCGGCCCATAACGGGCGGAGTATGAAGCCAGATGCTGTCACCGAATTCAGAACCATCGGAAGTTGGTCCTCGATAGACGACGACCAGTGATGAGACAGGATTTGTTTAATCGAACGCTGTCACAATTTGATGCCCTTGCTGCAGCCTTGACTGCCTGCAGAACCGACCAAAACAACTGATGATCATTTAGTGAGGACAAATAATACAAAGTATCGTTGGTGGGGAGGTGACTGTTTGGAAGGCATGGAATGTACTACCCACAGCCGAGAATCTTCTGTGACCGTCTGTATATTCCATGAGCACGTACCATCCAAGGAAGCAAAAATATCGCACCACCCGACAGTAGTAAACGTTTGCGATATTTACTGCCATCGTAAAATGTAACATACTAGTATTCCTGACAGCAGTGTCAGGCGCAGCCCTTAACTATGGACAACCTTGATTGATTGGGATTATTGAAGTTCATTAGTACATTTGACATCAAGAGTCTCTTCTTTCTCAGACCATTGAGAGCCAATGACAATCTGTGTGACTTTTCTTTTCAGACCTATCTGACAATTATCATTCAGTTTCCAATGAACTACCAACCTTGTCAGACCATAAGGTGACACGGAAGCATGTTCGGGGAGTCATGCTGTCATCGCCGTCAGAACCCCGGTATCGAACCATGCATCGTTCGGATATGTAACCGACGTCCCTTTGCAAACAAAATAAGGATAAAGCTTGGGCTTCTAGGGATTACAAACATGTTAGAACACCTCATGGGCTTCCTCCCCCGATCTTCTGCGGTTGGCCATTACTGCAATTGGGATATCCTCTGCGATCAGTATTCGGGAATCGAGGCCCACTTACTTTACTGTATGACACATTACCAGTCAACTATTCGATTTAATTTTGCATTCAACAGTACGCATTCCGCGGTAACGTAAATGCTTTGTCAAAACGACAGAGACTGCTATCCAAAATGATTGCTGCTTCTACGTTGTGTGTGAACTACCGATCCATGGATGTAAACGGTGATGAGCCTCTGGTAGGGAAAGATGGGTACTGTAGTCGCCTTGAATGTAGCATGACCAATAAGTCATGAAGCTTGCAGAGTGTTGGGCTTGAGCTGATATTCATGTTAGAACATACGACTACTGCAGAAAACCTGTAGTACAGTGTAATCGAGGTTCAGCTGAGCTGTCAACGCTACTATGAAAAACCCTTAAATTCTACTGCATTCATGCAACTCATGGAGAAAATGAAGGGCTATGTGAAATACCCACCCCGCTATCCCCATGCGTCCAATGCTGTAACACACAGCGTAAGAAGTGAGTTATTCAAAACAAAGTAAGGGTACTAGTATTCAAAGGCTTATCCTATGTAAATACATGCAATGTCAACTGACGATCCAATAACTGAGCTATATCGTAATCGGATCCTCCGCTTGCGCTCGACATGCCAGCTGAGACGCGGGGAAGTCCGGCCAACCCCTTGATGGCTAATGTAACACAAGCGTACGCAGCTGCATGGGGAAACTGAGCCCTACCGCACTAGAGGAGCTGAGCATGTAGGCAGCATGCCCGTCCCCGGGGTACACAAGATGCAAGGGTCGGCTTTTTGGATCGTCAAGTCTCCAAGTGTTTGCCCTTAAACCATGGAACATTTGATTATTCTCGTGAAGAAGGCTTACGTACCACAGACAAGAGATCTAGTCTTAGGTACGAACAGCTCAGGCTACTTGCCAGAGAGGTTTCATCAAGACCCGAAGTGCATCATGCTGGGCTTGCATCCGGGTGGACGGGGTTTTTAGCCACGGTATGTATACGGGAATATCTCCAAATGCAGAGTATTGTACAAACCTTGTGGCAGCTTTGATATGAAAGCAGCATGAATTCATCGTTTAAGTCATCATAGATGGTCACAGTAGTAATGGAAAGCCAATAAGAAGACGGGATCACACTCCTTGAGCCCCTCGATATATGTAATGCTACTGCGACTGTAACAAACTGCAAGGCTTATGTCTCGCTGTCTCCGACGGACCACTATTCTTCATGACGTCTCTTCTGCCTACAAATCGCGCATACCATACAACTACAGCTAGCCATATGCGAAAAGATCGTAAACTTGGGCAATGTCTATCGTGGATAGACTGGGCCGGTACCATAGTCGAGAGGGAGGGATAGCTGTATAAATAGACCGCTCTCACACCTGCCAATTTTTTCGAAGTTCTACTACTTAAACCTACTAGCAGACATCGATTGACTTACACACTTTACTCTCTGTAACGGAAGACTCAACGTCCAAGACACTACATACCGCCATCATGACCGCCATCATGAAGTATTTTCGTCGATCCCAAGCATCGGACTCAGGAGAGGAGATTTACGGCACGGTCAACACAGATGGTGATGCGAATTGGGGCAATATATCTATCACGGACGTACACGACAAGAACGGGAATGCCGTGGAAATTAAAGGAACAGATTACCTTGGAGTTGCATTCTTGTCGCCCGCTAAACTCTCAGATGACACCAGGATCTCGACCGATCCTTGGTGCGCCTTCAGCTTTGAGAAGAGCAGTCATCCTAGCGGCGACGATTTGGAAGTCCACGTCAAGTTCACCTTTCAGCCTAGTTCGTCTGACCGCTCCGACGGCTTCAGAGTCGTGGACTTTCACTTTTCTATGGCCGGTGATCCTACAGATGAGCACTACAAGAATTCCGTACGTCTATGGAAAAACTATCTGCCTGACGTAAGCGGCACTGTCCCAATCGCTTGTGATCCTCGACCAGATGGGATCACCGTGGACAGCCAGGCGCTGTTCTTTGAAAACGACGATGGAGTATTTATGAAAGACGTGCCATTCGGTGTGACGACTGAAGTCGATTTGAACCGGGGCACATACGAAATCACCGCCTCGGAGTTATTCACGGATGATGAAACCATCGTTGCCATTGCAAAGGTTCAGCCAGCCCAAGTGGAGGTTGAAGAGGGAAAGACAGCCCCGACTATCAATGTGACGTACGCCGTCCAACATTACAGCTCGACAGACGTTGTGATTGACAACATCTCTGGGCTCGAGGGAGAGGAAGTGCATGTCACGTTCAGCAACGCAGAAAACCCGCTCTACGACTTCTGGAGCCTAGTCCCAGCAACCACGAAACCGCGTCGCGTCCTCCCGCCAACAGGAGATGCAACAATCAGCGTAGATCCAATTATTGTGAACAACATCCAATATGACTTCACTCGAAAGGATATTGATTTATCACGCAATACACCCATCAGCTTCACGGCTGACGATGTGAAGCAGCATGAGAGTCAAGTACCGGGTGCTGTCAAGCTTCCCATCAAGCTGAAGAAGCAAGACTCAATAAGCGCAGGAGCATTGACAGTGCACCTCATGGAAAAGACGTCCCGCTTTATTTACACAAACAGAGTGGATATGCAGGACGAAGCTCCCCAATTCCCAGTGCTGGTGGGGCCCGGGGACTACGAAGTGCAGGCACATCGGTTCATTGCAGACGGAGTCCTGTACCAAGTTACATCTGACCCCACTCTCACTGTCAGCGAAGATGGTAACACAGTGCTGGATTTGAGTATCAATGTTGCTGTGAATCTCAATGTCCCTGGATTCCCTAATTTCCTAAGTTTCGGTGGTTGCACCCGGGACCTCAGTAGACCTTCAGCGTTCGACGAGAGTAATGACGACTTCACAGATTTTGTGCAGGCTGGCGCGTCGTCAATCTTCAAATATGCCGGCTCACGTGGTAACGGCGACCCCGATGATGATATCTTAAAGGAGGAAGAATGTACACCAAAAGTCATAGAATTTGCGCGTGACATCGAAAAAGCTATTGGTACTGACCATACTGTTCTGCCAGTGCTGATATCATATACCTGCAACTTCTCCGGTGGGGAGGATGTTCTACTTAACGCTGAGAAGCACAAACACAGCCTTGGAAACCTCATTCAGGCGCTACAGCTTCTCATGGACTTTAAGGAGGCCCCACGCCCTCTACGCGCCGCGTGGATCTTCAACCCCGATCTTATTGGCGAGTGCCAGAAGCGCGGCTACACGGCGGACTCCGAAGTGCGATTTCTCGATTCACTAAAAGAAGCTTTAAAGTTCCGGAATGAAGAACACATGATCGATCTTATTCCAGAAGACATCGACAACACCATTCGTGGATATGTGCGTGCACTGCACTGGCTGGTGCGGACCATGACGAAGGACCCACAAACTGGGAAACCTTCCGTTTCGCTTGGGTGGCAGGTTAACCTCTGGGCGGGAGAAAAAATCAGCGCGTTGTGGATATACAAAGAGGAGAACGTGGCATCTGAAGAAGCCAAAAAGACAGCAGACTATTTGGATGCTATTGGGGTATGGCCCAAAACAGTCCCGGAGAAGGATGATGATGAGCTTCCCCCTGTCGACTTCTTAGCCGTCGACCGGTGGGAACGTGACGACCTCACATCAGCAAGCTATCCCTTGCACTTTTGCTTTGCCCCACGCGAATGGAGCCGATACCTCGATTTCTGTGAAGCGCTCAGCATGGAACTGCATGCCCCGGTGATGCCCTGGCAGATCTCAGCAGCCCGCACGCCCATCGTTGAGGATGATGTCAAGGAGGATTTTCCGACAGCGCAACATTGGGGCACGGGAGGTAGCTACTTCCTGGGCGATCCCAGTGTTGGCTCCGGCTACCGCAATATTCACAAGAGTATCTTGGCGTTGAAGTTGGATGCACAATTTTACAACGCTAAATCCGTGGAAGAGCTATTCCAGCGCTCCCAGCCATTTGACCTAACGGTCCCAGGCTATCATGATCTCCCTTTGCGGGGAATGTTCTCAGTGCTGCTTGGTGGAGGCGACACAACCGGCATTGTGAACAGTCTTCCTGCTGACAGTGGTGAGAGACAGGCTGCCTGGGTACGGGAGAAGCTGGCCGAGTATAGCAAGAACCCCATTTACTTCCAAACTGACTGAGGAGGAACGCATAATCAAACACTACAGCTGGACTAGGGACATTGTTGGCTGCTGATACTGTGGATTTTGGGTTTCCTTTGTGGCAGTAACCACCTGAGCCTGGCTTAAGTGGATACTGCAAGCTGGATTGAGAAAGAAACAGAATGCCAGAGTATGATTTTTATAGGCTGATGTTTGGAAATTCTAACTATTGCTGGCATCGGTATGTATGTACGGTATAAATCTTGTAGTCGAGAGTGGGAGTATGCTCATTGTCGCTGTGCTTTCTGTTGCATCAAAATGGCCAGTGGGATGTCCTCTTCGTCGTAAAACTCAATGTCCTCTTCCACTCCAAAGTCACGAAGTCTCTCGCCTTCAGAGTTCTTCCAGCCTTCCTCACCATCTTCGGGCTCAGAACTGTAACCTGGCGAAGATTCCCGAGATGACGCGCTTTGATTTAGTTCTTCCTGTGCCCGATCATGGAAGCGCTTACGACGTCTGATGTCCTGGCTAGCTCTCAGAGTAGCATTCGGGCCCCCAATGGGCATTCCCCCTGCACTCCCGTAGATGGATGGAGTCCGGGGCTCAATATCGTCCATAGCTGCTCTAGCTGTAACCGGGATCCTATCTGGGTCGGGGGGTGGCCAGGTAACATCAGGATCTATCCGAGGTCAGCCCGTCATCTAATATTGAGTCTCATCCACATACCTTCGAAGTCATTCACTTCGAACTCTAATCCCGTCCGACGGTCAGGTGTCCTGGCTAACGGCCAAAACCAGCTAAGAACCTATACAATAGATTAGCCCGCAGCTCAGTCAGAACGTGATTGGAAAGTCAAACCAACATTTGCAGTTCCACCCATCCCCGCCTTGATATTGGACCAGATCCCGATATCGTATGGGAATTCTTGTTTTCTGATCCGAATCCTGACGCCACCTGGCCCGGTCAAATACCCACCGAAGTGGCGGGATCGACGAACCAGTGTTTGGTGTCTCTCAATTTCCCATTCTTCAATAGTAGTTGTATTGATGCTCATAGACCAGATGGTTCGACCGAGAAGAATCATGAGAAAGAAGACCGTGAAGCTGTTCACCACAAGGAGAACGAATAGATGGCCCATCTGCAGCGCACTAGGCCCTAAATACTAAGCAACATCTGCATCAGCTTCTGTGGACTCGTCTAGAGTAATAATCTTACGCTTGGACGATTTCGGGAGGCCCAAATGATTGATGCTCTCTCATAGAGAAGAGTCTCAAGATAAGACATTCCCGTTACGGCGTAAAATAGAAAACGCACGAAATGAGGGAACGTGAAGTGCGAGACACAGTTCGAGGTCCATGGGCAGTGATGGTCCATTTTGGGGATGCATCTAGAGCCAGCATCAGTATGAAGCCCACCTATTGAATTGACATAACTAACCTTTGGCACGTCCGGCAATGGTGGGCTCTTGGCGGCTTGTATGCCTCACATTTACGGCACCATCGTTGACGACCACTAGCACGGTCGGCTTCCAGTTGCTTACTGTCTAATGGTTTCCAATCTTTGGGAATATGACCAGGATCTACAGTGCAGGTTCGATAATAGCATATCCAGATGCACAGGGCAAAGATGTTAAGGCGCCATAATTCAGTGTCTCTCAGTGGAGCTGGCTCGAAGTACAGGAAGAAGTACTGCGAGCTGTATGCGAGGAAGCTAATTAAGATGCAAACTGATGGAATCGCCAGTTGCGACAGCCGGAATGAAGAGCTAGCCATGCTGGTTGCACATCATCTCTGAATCCATCCACTGGCAGCACGCGATGAATGATCGAGAGGGAGACTGAATGTTGTCGATGTTGACAAGCCACGTGGTGCGGCTGACTCAGCTCACGTGCTCAGCCGCCGTGTTGTGCGTGGAAATACTCCTTCACCCATCATCCTTCATCCGCATTGATCATCCAGGACAGTCTATTGCATCGTATACTCCATCTAAAGTCAGCTGTATAATATATATTTTGATATGGTTCATCGGTATTCTACGTCAAGGTCACTCCAATGACTGACCAATCGCTTGTATTCAGTTAAGGATGCCAATCGCAGCGCTCCCCCTAGCGGCGGTGCGGGCAATTGGCTCCGCGTCTGTTATTTCCGATCCTTGCTCCATTGTCAAGGAGCTCCTGGACAACGCCTTGGATGCCGCAGCGACTTCGGTACTTATTGAGATCTCACAAAATACACTTGATGTAATACAAGTGAAAGACAATGGCCATGGTATCCCCTCTACCGATCATCCTTTTGTCTGCAAACGCACCTTCACTAGCAAAATTCAATCCGTCGAAGATCTTAGAACTATCGGCGGAAAGTCTCTAGGTTTTAGAGGCGAAGCACTTGCTAGTGCGGCTGAGGTATCCCGTGGCGTGACTATCACCACTAGATTACAGCATGAGCCGGTTGGTTCTTCTATCAGATACAGCAGAAATGGAGAGCTTCTAAGGTGATTCCTACCGCCAATTGAGATAACCAAAGCTGACCGATGTAGTACCCAGCGAGCGTCACATCCGGTAGGAACCAGTGTTCGCATAGCGGATTTGTTCAAACACATCCCAGTCCGGAGACAAACTACGTTAAAGAAAGCGGCCAAGACGGTCGTGAGGATCAAGAAGCTCGTACAAGCATACGCTATTGCCCAACCCTCCAAACGTTTATCCTTGAAGGTCCTCAAAGCAAAGACAGAGACGAACAACTGGATGTATGCCCCAGGCAACAACACTAGCCTTGTAGATGCAGTATTGAAAGTTGTGGGCACCGAAGTCGCCTCTAGCTGTCTGGTCAAGGTCTGGCCATCTGAGAATGACAGCGACAGGCCATTTCGGATACTCGCGTTCCTTCCAAAGCCAGAATCCGGTATGTAGCTGCTCTGTGAGACCCTGAGTGCGACTGACAGTGTCAGACCTTACGAAACTGAACGGCTTGGGGCAGTATATCAGTATTGATGGCAGGCCCTTATCGACCACCCGAGGGATCGCGCAAGATATTGCGAAACTATATAAGTCTTATATCCGCGTCGTTGCTTCCAGTAAGGAGGCAGCTATAAACATTACAGATCCGCTTCTGTGCCTTCACCTCCAGTGTACTAATGCAAGCTACGACGTCAACATTGAGCCCGCTAAAGATGATGTTCTTCTTGAAGATCGGGAAGAGCTTCTTTCTTTGGTAGAAGAGCTTTTGTGTGATGTGTACGGCGTTCAAGCAAAATCAACAGAGAGACCGAGAAATATCGATAAAGGGAAAGAGCCCGCTTCCTATCGAAACTCATTCGAATTGCTTCTTGCCCGTAAAAGTCCGGATGAATCAAGGGCTAGAAGCAGTTATGGCTCTTCCTCGACACCACGGACTCCGGATGTAGAGGATCCAGACAGCTTCAATACTGAGAATCGTCCGGAGACGAGAATCGCGATTAGCAACCCCTGGTCAATATCTCAGCCAAGCAAGCAGATGCCGACGCGCGACAGTTCCTCATCGCGCAGTGACACTGACAAGATAGTGAGACATGAAATTGTGCGGTATCCGACTGAAAGCCGAAGAAACTCACAGGAAACACTGCAGACATGCTCTCCAGGGTCTCTCCTACCGAGTCCCTCTATCAGCTCCACGACTGCTGCTGGCTCCACGACTGCTGCTGGCTACGTGACTGAAGCTCAGTCTTCGCCGTCTAGTCCATGGACGCCTCGAACTCCTCTTCCGAGGACAAGGCAAACCTCGATGGACCATGACAGACATCCCGGAAACGGAGCCCTTGATGGCTGGTTGGGGAAAACTCCAGCCTCCTTGTCTCAGTCAACCACAGGCGAGGTGCCCACAGGAAATGGGGACGAGCGCTCATTGCAGCAGTTGGCGCAAGAAAGATTCGGTTCACCAGAGAGGTCATCAGGCGACCCAGGATCGACAGAGGATGGTGTTGTTACTACTCATAATCAGTCTCCCAAATTTCAGGCTAGCTCTGCAGAAGCAGAAACGGAGCATGAAGGAGCTGGTACTCCCTTGCTTGGGAGCGCTGCAGACTCCGAACTTCGGGAAAGCCACGCACCCGACCGTGGAAGGTCCTCGGCTACTCTACGTCAGCTTCTTTCTGAGAATAACCACCAAGAGCTGGGACGTGCACTCGACTTTGAGAACCGCAAGAGGGAGGCTATCCTTAAGCGCCGGGAACAACTCAAAAGCCAGCGAAACCCGAGCTCACCCCATCTAAGTCGGTATCTAGCTGCCAAAGCCGCACTCCAGAAGCACCCAGATGCTGATCGGGACGAGCCGACGAAGCCTGTGCTGGGTCCACATGACCCACGGTCGTATTTAATGCGTTACAAGGTGCAAGATCAGAACGAAGATGGCATATCAAAGACCAGAAGGATTAACACAGAGAAGCTGCCATTAGAAAACATTCCAAATGGGTGTGAGTTGTACAGTCTGGCTCTGACCCAAGAGGCCGACATTTCGCTCATTTCAACCACATGCGACCATTTAACCAAGACAGATCTTTATACCGGATGCGGAGACCAGTGTGAAGCATTTAACCCGCCACATAAAGATACAGAAACAATGCTTGATCTCTGGAGGAATCAACTGACGAGTTTGATACAGCGCAATTACCGGACTTCAGAACGGTCGGGATTGCCGGATGTGCACTTGAATTTCTCTCGTTTAGCGCAGCGCGGGCATTCCAAGTGATTTCACTTGTTATCTTATCTTATCTTATCAGAGCCAGCTAGCTGTTCGAGTGGCCTACTGCTTTGCACCAGATTAGTCTACCAAGATACAGAATGTTATTTACACAGTACAAGGTAGCAAACACCAATGTCAATCAATTGCATCCCCGCACAACTTGAACACGAACCTAAACCTCGGCAGGACCGATCAGGGTCCCAGTCTGGCCCTGGCAGGGCGGCTCCACCAGCCCGCAAGCAGCGGACGTCATCGTCATGACGCCGTTACATAAGACTGACATCAACTGGCACCCCCTTCTATAAAACCAAATCCAATTCCTCCCAGAAGCTCGATCTCTTTCAACCTCAACCACAGCTGAGTGATCATCCCAGTCACCATGAACGTATCCGGGAGCGCTCCCTTCGGGAACGACTATATCCCGCACCCTCATCTTCACCCTCACCCGCGGCTTCACACGGCCGACATCGGGATCTTCAAATCGACCATCCTCCCCTCCTTCACTCTCCACACGACTCTCGACATCGCTGCTTTTATTGCATCCAAGGCCACTGACCGCGCCGAAATTAAAGACTGGTGCTGGCCTTCTAGCCAAGTCATCAACGCCTGGTGGAGCGCCATTGGTCACCAAGTCTACTATCACAACATCTCCCCGCAAACTGCCTGGTCGACTCTCTCTTGGACTGAAAAGGTACTATTGACTTGTGTTACGGTCTGGGGTACTCGGCTGTTTACTCGCATCGCTTCACGGACTATCACCCGCGGCAAGGATGACCCGCGCTACGACCAGCTGAAGAAGGAAGACCCCAATGGATTCTGGACCTCGGCTCTCTTGAAGCAGTATCTCCCTGAGGCGGCTTTCCTCACCCTGATCGCCCTGCCCTTTACCGTGCCGTTCCGGTTGACTTCGTCGACATTGTCGCTGGACGGTGATGTCCAGTCTGCCGTGCGCGCACTTGGTGTCGCGCTCTTCGGTGCTGGATTCGCATTGGAAGTCATGGCCGATGCGCAGCTGGAGTTGCACCGTCAGGAACGGACCGATCTGTGCAAGCACGGCGTGTGGAGTATCGTCAGACACCCTAAGTAAGCTGCCCCTTCGCATCCTCACTTTCATACTACCTGCAGGATCTGGGCTAATGAAACCAGCTACCTCGGCGACACCCTCGTGCACATCTCCTTCGCCGTCCTCAACGTCGCCAACAACTTCAACCCGATCGTCCTTCTCGGTCCCCTAACCAACTACTTCTTCCTCCGCTTCGTCGGCGGCGACCGCCAGACCGAAGCCAGCCAGGAGACGCGGTACCGCACCGAGGACCTGCACAAGTACGAGCAGCTGCAAAGCTGGCGGCGCGAGAAGAACAGCTTCTGGCCCGGTCTCACGGAGGTAGTGAACCCCTGGACCTGGGTGGTGCTTGGCGCGGGTGTGCTGGGTGTGGTCGTAGAGGAGGGTATTCGGGGATGGCTTACTCAATAAATTAATTCTCTCAGTTAGTTAGGTATATGTATGAACTATTTATGAATGAATAATACCAAAAGTCATATACATGAAGTCACCCAACCCCATAAGCAATGAGGTCAATACCCCTTCCCTCTCTTAAACCCATTCAACAATTCCTCCCCCCTCTCCAACCTCCCCACATTCTCCCTCATAATATCCAACGACCGCGGAATATATTCCCTCCCCGCCGAACTGACATGCGGACTGATCTGCACATTCGGCACCTCCCACAACGGGCTATCCTCCGGCAACGGTTCCGGATCCGCCACATCCAGCGCCGCTCCGCCCAGCACTCCTCCTTTCAGCGCCTCAATCAATGCATCCTGATTGAGGACCTTCCCCCGAGAGATATTCGTAAGGTACGGACGTGGCCGTTCTGCAGACACACCACGACTCAGGATCTCGAATTCCTCAGTCCCAAGCATACGGGTTGTCTGCGGTGTCAGCGGCAACGCAATCACAAGGTGATCTAGACCCAGGGATAGGAATTCGTGGATAGAGGCCTTGTCAGTCCCATGGTGCCAGGATACAGGGATGGTGCCGTCGCGGTCGCCGGTGCCGGGGACGATGTAGCCGTTGTCTTTCTTGGAGGACGGGGTCGGGCGCGGCGAGGCTGTGTAGGCATGCACTTGCATGCCTAGAGCGGAGGCGACGCGGCCAACTTTTCCATAGTTAGTGCTTTTTCTTGGAGACCAGGATACAGGGGAATTTGTAAGGGGAGAAGGAAATACTTTGTCGTCCGATACTTCCGTATCCGAGAATTCCGACTTTCCTGCCGACTTGGTCATGGACGGTGTTCATGAAGTCGACGTTTTTCGCCCAGTTGTGTTTTTGTTGGTTTTCGTGGGTGTAGACGAAGCGTCGCGAGGCGACGAGCCAGTTCATGATGGTCCATTCGGCGATTGGGGGCCCGTGGATGCCCGAGCTGGAGGTGAGAGGGATGGAGGTTTCTTTGACGATGGGGTGGGAGAGGAGGTGGTCGAGGCCGGAGGAGAGGGAGTGGATGATTTTGATTCTAGATTGATTTAAATGAATTTATATTAACTGTGTTCTATTTCTGTAGCTGAAATTTGAGGTGACAGGGGGAGGAATTACTTGGATGCATCTTCCGGCGCGGGGAGGTTGCTGAAGGTGACGAGGAGAGTGGTCTTGCGCGCGATTTCTGGTGAATTTGATTGATTAATGATGGCCACAGAGCGAGCAGGGATTCGAGAAGCCAGCACTGACCAGCTGGAATTGGCGCGAAATTGGGCAGCTGCAGGATGGAAAGTTCGGCTTCGGGGAATTTGGCCTGCGTCTCGTCGATCAGCCATTGCGGAAGATCGCGGCCGTAGGCGATGAGCAGATGCTCTTTGACGGGAGGTGCTTCGCCCATGTTAACAGTAGAAGGCATATATTGGTTTAGAAGGACTGTGAATTGGAATTGGGGATTATATTGAGGGATATCAATGGAAGCAATGGCGCCATTGAGGGGCTCTTTTGCGCTTCTTTTTATTAATGAGCGAAAGTCGGGTTACAGACGGATTAATAAGCGCGGGGAGGAGAAGCGGAGATTAAAGAAAGAACAGAATAAGAGAAAGCGATAAGAAAGATAAAAACTTCATCTTATCATCATCCTTCTTTTCCACACCTCGGCCGGATTGAAGCTGAGGTAACACACATCAGAGATCTATACATAATGCAGATAATAGCTGTCGCTTCATGGAAGTTCGTCTGACTCTCACTCCAAAAGTCCAGACGAAATTAGTCTCGGCCCGCACAGCCATGACCGATCGGCGGTTCGCTTGCAGACGTCGCACTGGATAGCTGCAGTCCCAAGATTGCGCTGCATCTGACAGCCTCACATCCATGGTTCGGGCAGCCGCCGGCATCGCTTCAGCCCGCCATCCTAATGACCTGTTTTTGCGACCAGTCAGTTAGTCAAGCTGTGGAGATGCCAGACGGGATGCAGAACACGGGTTCATCGGGCGCCAAACTTTCTCTCCGACAACACAAAGAGACACAACAGCGGGTAAACCCGCTGCGAACGGGTGGACGGACAATTCTGAGCTTGTTTTCCCTGCAGGATGGTTTGTTTGCTTGGACAACCCCCATCAGCCGGACTCGTGTCGCCTGTCACATCACAATCGGCACAATGGCACGGCGAATCACATTGCGATCCTTCTGCTAGTTCGATCCAACACATCCACTGGCATTCAATGCTCAGGAACGCCAGGCCCGTTCAGCTGCCCCCCAAAGCTGTCCACTGCATGTCCACCATGAACGGCCCACTGCCGACAAGCCAATCGGTTCCAACTTCCACCTCTCTCATCTCACTGCTGGCCAAGGTGCACGTCCCATGTCTCGTGCCGAACTGTGTCGATCGCTGTGGGTCGAGGGTCCAGCCCGCCAGCTCTCTATCTTCAGAGTTTTGCCCGCTGAACCCTCGACGGTCTGACACCCCAATAATGGACCAATGCAGGGTGTCGTTCAGCTTCTCTCCGCTATCCATTCGCTCAGCGCGCGGCATATCCGTCCTTAGCAGCAATTGTGGCGCCCATCAAGGTGTGCTGAGCAACCTATCAAACCCCCCAACACCATGCCGGAAATGAGGAAAAGGAGCTTGGATCAAGCACCACCCCGCTACAAATAAAGGGGTTGGACCCTCTTTACGAGCAACTGAATCGCACACAATTCTCTCCGTCATTTTCACCTCGTTTCTCCTCAACTCATCATGGCCGTCCCTAATCGCCGTCCCAACTTCGCTCGACGGCTTCTCCACGCCGCCTTCGACCGCGAAGAACAAGGCCTGCCTCCAATCCCACAAGGACAATCTCACCACACCAACCCACCCTATGACATCCCCATCCCGAACGGCAGCGCGAGCACCATGCCAACTCCCACTCCTCCATCCAACATCTCAACACACGGTCCCATGCCACCACTCCACCCACCCGCAAACAAACCCCCTCTCACCATCTCCACGACACAAGCCAGCTCCCTCATCCCACCCCAAGACAAGCTCCTTGTCTTCCGTGCCCTCACCGGCATCGACAGCATCCCTGCCCTCAACACCCTCCACCACTTCAGCCGCACCGCCCCCAATATCGGCATCTACACGCGCGTCGTCGAGGCCGAAAAATCTGCTGCCACGCGCTACCGCTTCTTCAGCATCCTCATCAACGTCTGTCTGGGCATCCAGATTGTTGTGGCCGCCGCCCTAACGGCTCTCGGCGCCGCTAGTGGCCCCCATTCCGCCGTGACGGCCTTTGGCGCCATCAACACGATCATGGCCGGCGTGCTGACTTACCTGAAGGGCTCGGGGCTTCCGGATCGATTGAAACACTATCAGAATGAGTGGCGGAATATTCGCGAGTATATTGAGCAGCGCGAGCGCGAGCTGTGTCTGGCTGGTTGTTCGTTGGATATCCAGGATGAGATCCAGTTCATCGAGTATATGTATGAGGGCGTGAAGAGGGAGATTGAAGCTACAAAGAGTGGAGAAAATCGATCGAATGCGAGAGAGGGACTGAATCGCCGGGCGTTTCTGCCGAGACAGGGTCAATCGCAGCAACAACCTCCCCAGGGAGAGGGACACAATTACGGCTACGGCTACGGCCACCAGGGACAACAGCCGCAGGCGTACCCACAACAATACCCACAGGCACCAGTCCAGGGTCAGACACAGGCTTACCCGCATGACCCACGGATGTCAAGTCCGGTACGGAGTCCGGAGCCTGTCATGTTGGAGAAGACTCACTAGGACACATTACGAAGGGATCACCACATATTGATTTATGGATCAGAATTTTAATGATAATGTTAATGTCTACGATAAGCAGAACACTACTATAAATTATCCAAGCGGAATTACGCGGATTGGTGGGCGGCCTAACAGACACCACTAATGCATCTTAGCTACACACTAGTCCAAGTGCCGGCTATATTCTCACCTCCCTGCCCAACCATTCATATCTTGCGGAGTAACTAGCGCGATTAGCCCAAGCAAATGACTATCTTAGCGTTTGCATATTAATCGTAATCTCCGTAAGACGGCACAGCTGGCTATTAAATCCCACCGCCGTTCCCTTTTTCTCACCTCCAGAGTGTCCTATTCTGTCCTTTGCGCCCAAACTAATTCTACATAACTACCAAAGAAAAACCCCATAGAAGTAAAGGATATTCAAGATCAAAATGCTCCAACAACTCCCCTGTACCCCCTCCGACACCCACGCCCTCGCAACCCTCTACCTCCAGTGCTTCGACCAACCCGTGGACCAGCGACTCTGGCCCAACACCCCCGAGATCCACGCCTGGTGGGTAGCCAGCTTCACCCGGAAACTGACGGAGGGGGTGGATAAATACCAAATCCTGAAAGTCATCGATACAGAGAAAGACCATGAGCTGGTCGGGTTTCTGGAGTGGAAGCTGCCTGCTCCTATACAGCAAGATCCTGCCGTGAGCGACACTGAAAAAGAGGAGCATGCCGATGGAGAAGACCCCGAGACTCAAGAACTCCTCGCTACGTACCCATCTCACGTGGGCGATCTGGAGCTCCTGAAGGTAACGCTGGAGCATTTCAAGACTAACGTGGGGGCTATCATGGGGGAGAGGAGGTTTTATTGTATGATTTATCCTTTTTTTTCTCCTTCACTTCTTGATTTTTAATGAGTGTGGTCCGGGATATGGATATGGCTAACTGGTTAGATCTCAACATGCTCGGCACTAAGCCCGAGTACCGACGACGGGGCGTCGCATCGCAGATGATCAAGTGGGGAACAACCCGCGCGGATGAAGAAGGTATCGAGACATTCGTGGTTTCTGCGCCTGGGGCGAGGCCCGTGTATTTGAAGCATGGGTTTGAGCTTGCGAGAGAGGGAGAGGATATGGGGGATTTTGTGCCGTGGTATATGGTTCGGAAGCCCAAAGTTGAGGCTAAGGAGGCAAAGAAGAAAGAGAGTGGGTATGCGAAGTGGTTGTTGGGGGTGTCTGCTGTGCTTGGGGTTGCGGCTATTGTTTACCAGAGGGTGCACAGAAGGGATCTGTAGATACAATCATCGTATATAGATTCGTTCATTACTTGCAATTAATCTTGCCATGACATCAACACACGTGAATCATCACTCATTCAACATCAGATCGCATCACATCATTCCCTCACATCACACCCATCTAAGCAGCAGCCCGACCCTTCGTCTCAGGCACAACCATCCAAGCACCACCCATGATCACCCAAATAGCACCACAGAACCACACCGCCGCACCATCGGCAACAGTGCTCTCGAACGTCGTAATAATACTAGCAATCAACCCAAACAATCCCCAGCAGAATCCGACGACTCCCAGCCCGAAACCCCGGAACGGTGCCGCAAACACCTCGACGGAGTACGTAACTAGCACCGCCATCGTCGCCGTCTGCAAGAACGACAGGATACATTCGAACGCGAGCAGCGCATTCCTCGACCGCGACACCGTCGCGAGAAACATGAACAAACCGGTCAGCACAGCGACAATAGATCCCGTGCGCTTGCGACCCAGTCCCTTCGCCTCAATGAGAAGACCCACCACGATCGGGCCGGGGATAGCGCACAGCGCAACGTACAGGTACCGGCTGTAGAGGTATCCAGTAGTCACGGAGGTAGCTGATACCGCCTCGACACCCTTAGTGGCGAGGTACTTGCTGATGTAGGTTTTGTGCAGGGTGAAAGTCAACCCGGCGACGGCCCAGAGGAGACAGAGAACGGGGAGGCCGATGGCTCCGGCAGAGGACAGGAGGGACTTGGTGCGCGACTGGCGACGGGACTCGGGGGCGCTGGCATCAACGGTCGAGTCAATGCGCGCAAAGGAGGACTCCTCCAGCCAGGTCTTACGGTTGCTGTAGGCGGCGATGTCCTTGACGAGCTGGGTGGCTTCGGCGTCGCGGCGCTTGGAGAGCAGATACTTGGGGGTTTCGCGCAGCGGGAAGGCAAACCGGCACAAGTACAGAAAGAGTGTCATACAGCCGAAGGTCCACCAGACGTAGCGCCAGCCCTTGTTGGAGACGTAATGGCATTGGGAGCTGCTGCTGCTGCTGGAGTGGTCGGCGCGGGACTGGTGGGAGAGGGCTGTGCCGGTGCTGATCTCGTCGGGACCGGTGCCGCAAGTGTATTCAGCGATAAATGCCCTGTGGTTGTTAGATTGCGTGGTATGGTGTCTGACAGTAGGTAGACTTACCATCCGACAGCTGCTGCTACCAGCTGACCCAGTCCCCACATGGCACCCTGCATGGAGACAAGGAACTGGTGAGATGCGGGAACAGATTCGAGCAGAATCATCGCATCCACGACCTGGTTGCCAGCCACTGCAAAGCCGACAACGAAGCCAACGACACAAAGGCCGGTGAAAGACGGCATTCCAGCACCGACGAGGCCACCCATGCCCATAAGGACCAGGGTGCTCGTGAAGATCCACTTCCGGCCCAGCATGTCGGACATCCAGGGCCAGGCGGTGGAGCCCGTGGTCAGACCGACGTACATACTGATGAAGAGGTAGGCCTCTTTGTTGTCGGTGAAGAAGAACTGGGCTTCATTGGCGCTGGAGGGGGCGATGACCGTGAAGGACATCAACCAGAACTGTACTGATCAGTAAATGTTTCTTCACTTTTCCACTGTTCATATGGAGGCATACACTATCGAGAAACCATCCCACACTGGTGATAATAAAAAGCAACCACTGATACAACCCCATACCCATATCCATCAGCGCCTGGTTCAGAAGCGCCGCCTTAGCCGCATAGACGGCATCGGTTCCAGCCACAGAAGTGGGAGTGTCAATAGTGGAGCCATAGACATTGGTATGCGGTCTGTCAGTGGGCACTTCCTTAGAATGAGGCGCCTTCTCGACATCCACCACCAAAGTAGAAGCGAAGGCACTCTGAGCCTCGATGTTTCTCTCACGAGTCATGCCATCATTGGCCACTGCAATACGGTCTGCACCCATTCTGTCCAGGCGGATTCTTCAGAGCAAGCGAACAGTGGGAAGAGAGGGGGAAGTGAAAAGCCAACAGCGGAGAACCCCGCTTTATGTAGACGCAAAGGCACTGCGGGCATGACCCGATAGCCAAGCCATCAAGCAGACTGCATCACATTTCTTATCTTTGATTGGTACGTAAAAGCTTGCCGCGGAGATATGCGGGTGGTCGTGCATCGTGAGTCACGCCCTGAAGAAGTTGATATTGTCCATACTGATCACCTCTTGAAGTGGATATAACTGTACCAAGGCAGTAAAGCCTTGGTTTAGCACTATTTCTACAGCCTTATGGCCCTTTCTTAATCAGTGAGATTGTGCGCAGCCATCCTCATAAAGCGAGTCGCACGTGGGGAAGAAATTTCACCCGCCAGGCCACGGGGAAAGGCTAGACCCACCTGGATGGAGGGGATAGCGCGTCCTGTCCTTGGAAGCTTTCCGACTGTCAAATAAGAACGGTAGAACCGGGAGGAGCGGCATATGAGATGTATGCCATTGGTAGTCCAAATTCTCAACCCGCCCAAGCTTCTTCAGGCGTGAAGAGTGCCCTAGCAACGCTCGGGTCGAGATCATGCCATTGCGGGCGAGACCCCACCGGTGAAGAAATTTTTGATGTCTTTTGATGAGCGATATGGGTGGATATGGAGCATACCTTATTGGGATGATTTCCATGGTCCAGGGAGCTTATCTTTGACCCGCAGTTCACGGTGCCTTTATGATATTCATGACAGTGGTAGCATAGCTGATTATCAAAGCATATCGATCTCAAAATTCTACCCGCTCCATTTGCTCGTTGTTCGACGAGCATTCTGTTCATGGTGGAAATAACTTTTCAGGAAAGCTATGGTCTCATCAAGGCTTCATCTTCAAGTTCAATATACTATCTCTGTATGGCGCGCAAGATATTCTGCTGCCTAGCAGGACTACACCCCTCTGCATCAGAATTCTGTCAAACTCAACTCCATAATTTGAGCATCAGCAACACACGATACACCCGATTCTCCGCCATCCGGCAATTGCAAGAGGGGTAACAGGGTAACCGTCGAACCCTGCATGCGGAGTTTAAGCTGAGTCGAGAAAGTGGTAACCCCGGACTTGCAGTCGGCGGAAGTCGCCGTCGGCCGAGCATACCGAATACGGCAGGCGGAAAGCACTTATCAATCACCAACTGGTGAATCCGACGTCATTGGCTTACGGACTGACTTCATCGCCAAAAGCCATTATTAATCTCAATAACTCTCAGAAGTGATATAACGGAGCTATTACCCATAAACAAATAGACACAATCCATAATCTAGCCCTTCAAGAACTTCTACAGAAGCAAAATGACTACTCTCCCGAAGATCTTCATGTACCACTCCATCCAATCTCACCCCAGATATACCCCACTAACAATTGACTTTCAGCACCGGCGCAACCGGCTACATCGGCGGCGACGCCCTCTACGCCATCTTTGCCAAGCACCCCGAATATAAATACACCGTGCTGGTGCGCTCTCCAGAGAAAGCCGAAAAGGTCCAAGTCCAGTACCCTTCTATCCGGGTTGTCATCGGCGATCTAGATGACTCTGCCCTTTTGGAGAAGGAGAGTGCTGAAGCTGATATCGTTTTGCGTATGCCAAGCCCTACCTACCTGTTATACATATTTCATATATTAATAACTAGCAGACACCGCCGACGCCTCCGACCACGAAGGCGCCGCGAACGCCATCGCCAAGGGCCTAGAAAAAGGCCACAGCAAAGAAAAGCCCGGATACTGGCTTCACACTGGCGGCACAGGTATCTTGACGTTCCATGACACGGATCGGAATGTGTTCGGGGAGGGTAGCGACAAGGTCTATGATGACTGGGATGGAGTGGACGAATTGTTGAACCTGCCGGAGCATGCGTTCCATCGAAATGTGGATCGGGTGGTGTTGGAGACGGCGAAGGCGAAAGGGGATGTGGTGAAGACGGCATTGGTGTGCCCGCCTACTATTTATGGTATGTTTAGACATTTCTTCTAAGTGGGATACTGCTAAGGCGTGGTTCTATAGGACGTGGTCGAGGCCCCGTATCCGTGCGCGGACGACAAGTCTACGAGCTGGCCAAGGTGACACTGCAGCTTAAGAAGGCGCCACTCATCGGAGATGGTAAGTCGATATGGAATAATATCCATATCTATGATTTGAGTGAGCTGTATGTCCTGCTTGTGGAGGCGGCTGTGCATGGACGGGATGATCCTGAGCTGTGGGGGGAGAGGGCGTATTATCTCACTGAGAACGGGGAGCATGTTTGGGGTGAGTTGGCTGTGGCGACGGCATTGACGGCGACGGAGCTAGGCTTGCTTTCTAATGTCGAGAAGGAGAAGATTAGTCTGGAGGACGCGAAGAGGTATGGTGGGTATGAGGCGTTAAGTTGGGGATTGAATTCGAGGGGACGCGCCAGGAGAGGAGCCAAGGTGCTGGGATGGACACCGACACAGCCGAGTATTGAGGCGACGCTGCCGGAGGTCTTGGAGGACGAGGTGAAGAGGATGACTACTCAGACACAGAGGGTATAGTGCGGATGCATGTGAAGGATATAGGTATAGCTAGCTATCCAATGAACAGCTACACTTCCACCGGCGTATCCACCCCTCTGATCAACGTCTTAATCCCTTCCCCCCTAGCCGTAGTCTCCCACGCCTCAACGGCATCCTCAAAACCTACCACCTTGGTAATAAACCTCTTCAGCGGAATCCTCCCCTCCACAGCCATCTGCATCCCGAGCTTGTAATCCCCCGGCCCATACCGAAAACACCCCTTAACGACAACCTCCTTCGCAACCACCGTTCCAATGGGAAAACTCACATTCTTCCTCCCCAGCCCCGTCTGCATAAACGCCCCTCCAACCTTCACCACCTCTATGCCCAAGTTAATACAAGCCTCTGCCCCCGTAGCCTCAATAACAACATCGAACCCTGCCTCATCATCATCACTCCCACAAAATCCCTCCACCAACCTCCTTCCATCCTCCGCATCTCCTGATGGAACAAACCCACCCCCCCAAACCCTCTTCCCAACCACACTTTCCGCAAACTCCAACTTCCTCTCACTCAAATCCACCCCAACAACCCTGCTCGCCCCAAACTCCCTCGCCACGGCCATACACAACACCCCGACAGTCCCCGCCCCAAAAACCACCACCCTCATCCCAGGCTTTACCCCCACCTCCCTCACAGACCGCACCGCCACCCCCAACGGCTCCAACAGCGTCGCCTCATCCAATCCTAATGTCCCCTCCGGAATCCGGTAGCAGTAATCAGCAGGTAACTTGAAGAACCGCGTGAGGGTGCCGTGACATATGCCAGGGACCGCGGCGAACTTCATCTCCCGGCACAGATTATACCGTCCGGATTTGCAAAGATTACAGCGGTGGCATGCGTAACCGGGTTCGAGGGCTACGGGGTCGCCTGGGGAGAGGGTGGTTACGGCCGGGCCGATGGCGTGGATGATGCCGGTGGATTCATGGCCCATTGTTATCGGGTTGGAGGGGGTTATGGGGCGGTGGATGCCGCCGTGGTGGTAGAAGTGGACCTGGTTTCTTTGGTTAGGGGGTTGAGTGGGTTGGTAGAATTGGGAGATATAGGGGAAAGAGGGAGGGGTACGTCGCTGCCGCAGACGCCTGTGTAGGCAATGCGGATTATTACATCTGTTGGGGAAGTGATGGTGGGGATGGGTCGGTCTTCGTAGCGGGCGTCGTGGGCGCCGTAGAGGAGGCACGAGGGG